>NC_072832.1:500000-715000 GCF_027744805.1 Dunckerocampus dactyliophorus | reverse complement strand
TCAGTGCCTCACCAGCCGTGAACCTCTTTGCACGTCACGGCTGTCCCGTCAAGTTGACCTAGGCCGCATCATTGATGGGGGCTCTCGCCAAGGCTGGGTGCACATGACGGCGCACATGTAACTTTAAACATGCGGAGAAACTTACTTTCTGGGTCAGAGCTTAGTTTTTAAGAATTGATTGAGAAATGATCCTTTCCTCGTACTTAAAATAACAAGGGAAAGCGCCATTAAAAGTTACTTTGGGTGACTTTTAATGATGCGGATGCTCGCTCCTCAGAGAGTGAAAACACTTTGAAATGACATAATTTGAATGTTCTCACGTAAGAATGTTTCGCCTGCGTAACGACTGCTTTGCTTTGTTTTTTTAATTCTCCTCACCCAATGCGAGTTTCATCTCATTCTAAATAAATTGCCTTTAAAAAACAAAAGAACTTGAATGATCAAAATATCATTGAGATGTGAACGCTTGGATTCGTCTTGCAAGATCACACATGTTTTTTTCACGAGGTGTCACGGAGTGCAAACATCAACATTTAAGCAGCCTTGTTAAAGTGGAGGCTGATTATTACTTTTTTTCCAAACAAGCTGAAAATGTGTTCCAATTAGAACACTGGTTTGCACAGAAGACAGAAGAACAGGTAGCTGTGCCGTTACGAATCTTCATTATTGGAATAGAATGCCAGGAGAGCAGCGGTGCGCAAGAGGCGCACTTTTCATCTTTTACAAAATTGATAATCCCTGTGGAAATACGACTTCCTCTTCAGAGAATATGATACAGTTGGGACCTCCCATACCACCTCTGCTCACCCCAAACTGTGTAGTCACTCACCACGGGAGTGCAAATCTCTTCAATTTGCTGGAATGATCTCAGCAGGTCGGATGTTTTTAACATAGCCAATAACAGAAAGCTAAGGCACCAGCAGCCTCGCTTCTAAAACACTGCGTGGAAATCGGACTAAAAGTCTGCGTACGCCAGAAACCCAAAACGGACAAAAATATCCAGAAGTACAAAAAGCGGCACACATATTCACGCAATTTGTGCTTCACCTTCTGTCCAAACGTGCGTACGCAACTCCACCCCACGTCGGGCCCTCTCCACGCCTTCAGCTCGCCATAAATGGTCAATGCAAAGCAGCTCATGAATGCGGCGTCCATATTTAATCACCCTCGCTTGCGTTGAATCATGGCTGCTGAGAGCCGAAGACGAAGAAGCGGAACTTCACTGAGACTGAGGTGGAAGAGAGTTGGAGAGCTGGAGGCCCATAAAAGCATAAATAATATTTGGAAGACAAAGCAGTGGCATTACCAACAAGAGGAAGCAGCCGCGCCCCACTGGCCCACGGGCCCCACAGGCCCCACTGGCCATCTAGACAATCCAGGTATCAGCTTATTGCCACACCAATGTGAGTAACGGTCTCACCTTGGCCACCCCATGCGCTGTTCTCCATTTTGTTGCGTTTCGCTGGTTTCAGTTTTGAGTTCAGTTTGTACAGTACAGATAAATAAATAGATATCAGTTTCTCTGGAATTCAAATCAGGAGGGGTGACATTTCTGTGGGGGCATAACAGACACTAATTGAGAACCACTGGTGTCTGTACTGCATAAAGTGTTCCCTTGCTCCATCGTGGTTCACCTTTCGCATACTCGCTCTTGCACAGATATTTTTGGTGCAATTTTAGTGCTTTTTAAAAAAAACATTTTCACTGTGTATGAATACTATTACAGGCCCACTAGCTAACCGTGGGCTGCTTGCTCACTGCCAGTAAACAACAGAAGAAACAGAAGAAGCTGACCGCGTGCGACTCTGGACGCTGTATGGTTGCAAGCATTCTCCCCGACAAAAGTCACAATGTTGACGAAACGTTCTGCACCCAAAAGGCAGAGGAAGCCAACCATTGCACAAAAAGTTGGACTTGTGGACACTCTAAAGGAAGACAGAAGATATGTGGAAGCTGGGCGCCAGCACAGAATGCTGTAAATGAGTCTTCGGTTCAAGGAGTAGACGAGGAGGATGCACAGACAGCACAGCCGAACGGCTCCAGGACAAAGAGGCACAGTCAGATGAGTGAAATACGTGCGAGTCCCTTCATCATTTCCTTGTAGGTTGATTAAAATTCAAAGGAAATGTAAACTTTGAGTGTTTAAACAAGAGAGAAATGTGATCAAATGTTCATGTCTGTCTGCGAAAAGTGTATCAAGTATATGGTGGGGGCTTTCACAGCCTGAAAACATACACAATCATTCTAAACAAATAAAGTTGGCTACTTTGCAGCTTTCACTTATTGCGGCCTATTTTGGGAACCTATCCCCGTGATAAATGAGGGAACACTGCATATACACTGTAGAATCATAATAATGAACACTGGCGCCTGGCACATGGGACCAGGGTGTGACTGGCAACATGTGGCATTATATATTATTATTATTTATATTATTTTAAACAACATATGGACGGATTTGGGACATTTGGAAAAGAAAATCATGCAGTGCATCAGCAGGAAAGTTCACAAAATGTGATCTGTGAAATAATGAACACTTTAGAATCCATTTTATGCACTGGGGGCTGACCACATGAACTCATTTAAGCAACGTTTACTGAAGCATTCTAGTCTGCGTGTGGTAACAGGAAGGGGTCTGTCACAAGGGGGTGGAGCCACGGGTGACGTGGCGGATCCCTACGCAGAGAAACAGTCCAAGTTAGATACAAAAAGATACTTAATAACAAACGGTGTCCCGTAGCGGGGAAGAAGTACAACACAGGAAAAGTCACAAACCAAAAGCAAGAACACAAAACGGTGTCAGCAAAAGGCCGACAGGGAATAACTATAATACAACTGAGAATTAATACAGGCAAACCTGAGCCGGGACAACGGTGAGTACACAAGTCCAAAGCACAATAGTAAACGGTAACGAAGGTGAGTCAGAAAGCAGGGAAGCAGGAAAGGAGCCGGACCAAGCGGAACAGGTAACAGGGGGTAGCAAGGAGTACAATCTGGCACTGGCTCCTAGTTGCCGCTGGGTATATGAAGGGTGGGTGCCTGATGAGATTGCCTGCAGGTGTGTGCTGGGGACTCCACCCACACCGGCTGAAGCTGCACAGAGAGCAAATACACAGCAGGCGGAAGCAGAGACAAACACCATCGTAACAGGGGTCCCCCCCATCTAAGTGCAGTCAGAGCAGGTTGCATGCTGTGATCCCACAAGCACATTTGAGTCATTTTGATACAAGTTGGTGGATTTTTTTTGCTTTGCCTTGCCTGCAGGAGCTCCGCCAGTGGAGTGGAGTTGCAGGGATTTATAATTAAATCCAGGCTGACTTGTGTACAGCTCTTTGCCGCTGCAACTGCGGAGATGAAAGCCGAAGCGGGAGTCACATGGAGTAGCGTGCGGGACCGTCAGCGCCGAATGATGTCGACGGTACAGAGTTCAGACTCCAACCCTAACTTTGGCCGCGGATGACAGCTCAGACTCCCGCGCACGGTTCAGCTTGTGTTGCTGCATCGCATACACTCGCCAGAAGATGAAAGGAGAGGCCTTTCTTATTTTGAAGGGATGATTAAACCATGTGCAACCATTCATGGAACCTTTTTGCAGTTTGAAACAGCATTATGCTCAAGGCTGGGAGAGCTTCCGGGACGTAACTGTTGATTTTTCCTGGCAAAGTAAATGGTAATGGTAAATGATCTTCCCCACCGAAGCGCTTTGACACTGCGGGCGCATTTACCTACTGATGACGCAGCATCAGCAGCAACGGGGGTTCAGTATCTCGCCCAAGGACACGGAATGGAACCTGCAACTTTCAGGCGGGGAGACGACCACTCTACCTGAGCCCTGCCGCCCCATGTAAAATCAGCATACTAGCTCGTGTACATTGCATGCCAAAGGGAGACGCAAATGTGATATTTTAACATGTAAGCAATGGCAGCTCCTAAAGAGAGCAGTTTTATCAGAAGCAGACATCACAGCATCGCTTGGAAGAGCAGTCACGGCTTCACTGATGATGTTTTCAGCCTTGTCAAGCCAGCATGTGTAACACTGCAGAGGATGACGGGCCAACTCGTCTCAGGGGCTGCAAAATGAGGAAGCACCGTGGTGCCTTGGTTAGCCTCATTAGCGTCCGTTCCAGAAGGTCCGACTCAAACCAAAACATGTTTACGTTCAACGAGGTGTAACGTTTTGTCGGAGTTTGGTCAAAGTAAATGTTTGGATGCATTTGGTGCACAATGACGGTTTTGTATTATTTACTTCACATCACAAAATAACGATGCGCAAACAGGCTGAGATTGACATCAGACGGTGCTTTATACACAACAGGCATGAAGAAAGTATTCGATCGTGTAGCGCACGACACCCGCTGCTAGCAAGTAGTGCACACACAGAGTGCTGCAGCAGTACTTTGTGTGTGCACTCACTACAGCCCCGCCTCTACCCGCTGGGACCAAAGAGACTGAATGACTGACAGGAGGGTTCACTCGTTCCGTTCATTCCGCTATGGAACCAACAATCCCAGGAGTTGAGACAGGTGCACAGAGCGAACCCTCTTGTTTGGCAGAGAGAGAGGAGGAAAACACCCACATGTCAAAGTATCGAGTTGGTTTTTATTTATCGTGCGGTCAGTTAATTTATTGATTCTCGTGGCTGAAGTGTCATTAGTGTATAGCTTCCATTTTTGTTATGTTTGCTTTGATTGGCAGCCATAATGTACTGTTTAAGCTGGTCAGCTTCCTTTTCTAGCTGCTTTCTATCAGCTCCGGGTTTTGTTTACTGAGATTCGCTTCATGTGTTTTTGCCTTACTTGAAATTCCCTCAGCCTTGGTGACGTTGTGCACATTGAGAGTAAACATGGGTTATATTTGAGTTCAATAGGCTGCTTTTTCTTCATCATATTACGGGTTTGAGACTGTAATATGCTGTTATTACTTCAGCATTAATGCTTCCCTAATGGCTTTGCTTTATTTCCACTGCAGAAAGGACGGATGTAAAGAAAAACCCTTCCATTGATCTTTACCCATGATTCACAGCAATAATGGTTGTATGCGGACATTTCATGATCTCGTGGTTGGTGAAATATCACCGAAACCTCTGCGCTCTTTGGATGTCGTAGTCATTATCGGAGATGAACATGGTTAAATGAAAGAATTCGGGTCATGACTTCTGGATCTGAGCTGTGATTCATGTTGGCGCGCTGTCTTGGGATTTGAACTGTGGACCAACTTCAATCACATTAATGAATACATCATCCCCCTGCTGACGGAGATGTCCACACTAAATGTATTCCATTGTTGTAGGCATTGATTTCTGTTCTCCTGCAGACACATTCCCTTTTAATGAGGTGGATGTCTTGCTCCGCTCAGAGAATTAGAAAAAAAAAGGGAGAGAAAGAAATCACACGTGCCGTCCAATTTTGCCGCCCAGTGGGACACTGCGAGGCTGTAGATTGAGGGTGGGCAAACTGCGGCCCACGGGCTACATCAGGCCCGCCGACCATCTTAATCTGTCCCACCGGACATTTCCAAATTCTTTTTTTAAAGCTTTATCATCGAAAGTGTAGCCAGTGTAAGGTACATAAAAAAGGATACAATAAGTTAACATGGCTAAAAACAGTTTAAAATGCATAAATATGCTTAAAGTAGTTAAAAGTGGTAATAATTCATAAAGATGTTGGATATGTAAAATTCAGTTGTTAAAAACAGACACCCCACTATTTTAAAAATATGTTTGTCTCTAAAATAATTCAAATCCCCATTGTTGGTGTTCAGGTGTAATACCGCAAGTCCACTAGGGGGTGCTGGTAGCAATAGTGGTATAGAGTAGGTATTAAAACGACAGAGGAAGAATAAATCCTGCTGGTGAAGATACAACTCCTCATCGTGGATTGTCTTCCTTATTCTATACCACAGGTTAGTAGAAAGTAGAAATAACTCACACAAACAGATGTAAAGAGTGGAGAATGTTGATAAAGTAAACAGCTACATGTAAAGTGGTACGTTATACAATGTATTGTTGAGCATTTAAGCACATGCTACATGGCTAACGCTAACAGGTCTTGGTGTATGGTGAACAGCACTGAGCAGGCTAATTGAAATCTGTGAATTGACTGTGTTGATGATGTTATTGTGATAAAGATATGTTATATGAGTATACATTTTGTTCCTAAATTGTCACTTGATCAACATGTGAAGAAAACGCCTTAACATCAGAAATGCTGTTGTATAACTGTTTAATCAGTGCTCAAATGAAGGTTAAACTGATAATACTTGAAGTGTTATTTTTCTGGGAAGAATAAATCCTGCTAGTGAAGATACAACAACTCATTGTGGATTGTCTTCCTTATTCTATACCACAGGATTATAATTCCCACCCCTCTTCAGGCGGGAGGGGCAACACCAGCAACATGACTTGTAGTGCGATTGTGGCACGCTGGAGTCACCAAAATAGTCAGATGCAATCTGTAGCTTGTACAAAGAAGCCAAACAACACAACACAACACGTCAACACACAACGTAACCTCCCTATTGCACCATGTGGGCGTACTAACAAATATATACGTGCAATGCCTGTGCCAAAAAAACACCCATACATTCCTGCTGCAAGGCATGCCGGGCAGCTTGTGGTACTCACACCGTGTTTGTCGCATTTTTGCTTGATTGCAAAATATGTTGAGGAGGTGGTCAGAGGAGCAAACAAGAAGTTAACACAGTCTTGATATCCAATGTTTTATTGTTCATAGTTCATTTTGTTGTTGTCGCTGGACTGCCCAGCATTTAATTAACAGCACACCAACTGGAGTTAGAAGTGACTTGTCCAAAATCCTCTTAGGGAGCCCAACTGGAAACACATTTTTTTGTGTGCCTGTAGCTTTAATGCTAATGAGCCAAGACATGCTATTACAGACCTGCCAACATGTATGCAAACGCTTGAGACCATCCATAGAAAACCTGCGTCTGACTTTCTAAATACAGGTTTTAACATTATTAGAGCCCTGTAGACATGAAATAACACCCCTGTAGTCACTCTTGTTGACATCACATTACTGTAAGCAGGCTATGGGATCACTAGCATAGCAAGTGTCATGTTCTGTGTGCCGCTCTGATGCCCTCTGTATGCCATCTGTTGCAGCACACCTCCTGAGCACCTGAGAGTTGATTGAACACACCTGATCTCCATTAGAGCTTCTACGTAAGATGTGTGCAGACTGTTCTTCAAGGCCAGATTGTACTCCCTGACCACCTGCTTCCTGCTACCGCTTTGTCCAGTTCCCTGCTCTCTGGCTCCCTGCTTACCTGTACCTGCCTGCTTACCTGTACCTGCCTGCCTCCCTGTACTGCCTGCCTCCCTGTACTGCCTGCTTACCTGTACCTGCCTGCCTCCCTGTACCTGCCTGCCTCCCTGTACTGCCTGCTTACCTGTACTGCCTGCCTCCCTGTACTGCCTGCTTACCTGTACCTGCCTGCTTACCTGTACCTGCCTGCCTCCCTGTACTGCCTGCTTACCTGTACTGCCTGCCTCCCTGTACTGCCTGCTTACCTGTACCTGCCTGCCTCCCTGTACTGCCTGCTTACCTGTACCTGCCTGCTTAGTATTGTGATCTGCTCCTGTAAGGTTTGCCTTCTGTGATTTTTTTTGTTGTATTATAGTTTTTTTCCTAACAGCCTTTTGCTGTTAGTGTTTTTTGTTACTACTTACCATTACTGGATTTTCCTTGTTTGTACTTTGTATTGTTGGACTCTTTTTGTATATTACATTTTTCCTTTTTGTATTTTGTCACCACTCTGTTTTGTCTGCTTTGGGATCCTAACCAGTCGTCGTGTTCCACGGCAAATCCTGACAGCATGTTCATTTACTTTTTCTAAACTTAAAGTGTTTCAAACGCAGTGGAGAAGGACAAAGAAGCCAAAAACTCCCACACGGAATGGGAGGAAAACCTTTTTTCCACTCGATCTCAGCCATGGCATGTTGACTGAAAATAGTTGATGGTGTTATATTTGTAATTAAACTGTTATTTGGATGTAAAACAAGCCTTTTTTGTGTTTATGTTGGGATAGTTGTTGACATGTTTGAGCTGTCACAAAAGCAAACATTATTTGTGTCAAAGTGAAAGTTGTGTTTGAAATGTGTCTTTTCACTAAAAGCTGCTTTTCTCCCTTTTCTCGTCAGGACCTGAAACTTAACTATGTTCTACTGCTGATACTAAAGAACGGAAAAAGGCAGAAACTAACATTGAGTCTAATCTTTCTTTTGGTAGGTTCCATGTTTATACAGTGTAGCCATCCAACACAATATTCTGGGTGCCTGGAAAAATCAGTCAAAATGGTCTAAATTGGCCGCCACTGACAGGATTGTCTTTTGAAACATGTCTGGGATTGAATGAGTTCATGAGTGGGACAGGAAGACACAAACGCAACAGTTATGATTACATGATTTTATTAAGCCATAGCAACGCTGCGCTGTTCTTTTTTGCGCTAAATCAGCGTGGTGTCACAGCAAACCCGCCCCCCCATGATTCTGTAATTTTGACGTTTAATGGGCATAGAGTGTGCCTCATTAAAGGGCTGTTATTTTTCTATCATGACATCCAGTGTGTGTGACAGCGGCCGTTACCGATACTTAACGGCTTCATCACAACACCGCAGCGGCGTTGTCGGGGTGGCCTGATTATGAATGTGACATGAATCCCTTTTCGTCTGCATCACCAGGCCTTTGGAGCTCACAACCTTCAGAAAACTGGCGAGTGATTGACGTGGCGGCGCTACGCTGAGAGACGGCGCCGTCTTCAAAAGCAGGCGGCCTACTTTGAACGTGACAGTGACTTTGTGTCTGTTTTTTATTTTTTATTTTTATTTTTCACCCCCGCCCCTCACAAAAAAGATCTGCTGGAGATCATTGTAGAACAAGTCAGACATGGGTTCTTTTTGTTGTTTAAGCACGCCCATGTGAACATCATATTTTATTTAGAACGTCTGAAAGTGTGCCAAAGAGGAAGCTGTGCAACAAAAAGAAAAGGAAAGAAAACGGGATGCCGCTCATAAAAGTTTCACCCACTGTTCAAAACCCGGCGCTCAGCCGTGATGTCTGTAATTATTTCTCTTCGCATTAAAAGTTTGAAATCATCCACTTTCTGCTGTTTTTAAAGAGGAGGAACTTTTGAAATAGATTTTTCATAGGCTTTAAAAAAAGAATCTCTGACTTCACAAAGCTGCCGCACCTCCGGAATGACAACCGGCGTCACATACAATTAAAATAATTTAATCATCCACTTCTCACATTCATAATACAAAGGACAGTTAAAAAAGTTGCCATAATATGGACTTTAAAGTTTAAAAAAGATCAAAGAGAAAAGCTGTGATTTTATGCGAATAAAGTCGTAATATTACGAGGAAAAGTTCTAATGTAGCGAGAATAAGTTATATTACTAAAAGGTTGTAATGTTACCAGAATAAAGGCAGAATATTACGAGAAAGGTTACAAGGTTGCAAGGTTACAAGAATAAAAACAACAAAAAATTCAAATGTTATGAGAATTAATTATAATATTTCCAAAAAAGTAGTAATCTTATCACAAACTCGTAATATTACAAGAAAAAGTTGTTCATTTACAGGAATAAAATCATAATATAAAATATATATATATGTTATGACAGTATATTATAATATTGCAAATAAAATTGTAATATTACAATAAAAATTCAAATGTTAGGAGAATAAGTTATATCACAAAAAAAGTTGTAATGTTACGAGAATAAAATCGCAATATTACAAGCAAAGGTTGTAAAGTTACAAGAATAAAGTTGTAATATTACGAGAAAAAGTTGTACATTTACAGGAATAAAACCATAATAATACAAAAATGTATACTATCTTATGAGAATATGTTATAATATTACAAAAAAAGGTGTAATGCTACAAGAATAAAGTTGAAATATTACAATAAAAACTCAAATGCTGCAAGAATAATTATATTACAAAAAAGGTGTACGTTTACAGGAATAAAGTCGGAATATTACAAGAAACAATTCTAATGTTACAAGAATAAGTTATAATATTATGCGAAAAGGGTTGTACAATGAATGAGGGAATGAATGAACTACAAAAAAGGCTGTACTGCTGTAATGACGATAAAGTCAAAATCTTACAGGAAAAAGTTCAAACTTCAAAGGCCTTCAATGCCACAAAACTGGCTGTTATGAATTAGCAGGAGGGCACCAATCATGGGACATTGAAAGGTGGAAGAAAGTTTTATTCTCCCTTGACGGTCCTGATGGCTTCCAACGTTGCTGGCATGACAAGGAGATCCCACCTGAGATGTTTTCCATCACCATGATCCTTCAATGGAACAATGGAGCTTCAGGTTGCGCAGGGGCGTCAAACGGCAGCTGGCTATGTGGAGGTGTTGCAGGGGGCGTCCCTCATGACTGCAGTGACTGGCTTTTGGACCATCCTGAGGAACACTCAGATCTAAATCCGATTGAGAACGTTGGGAATGGACGGCAAGGGAAGTTTACAAAAGTGGACATGAGTTGCAGACAGTGAAGCCATCATCAGCACGTGGAGCAACATTCCCACCAGCCTCCTGGGAACGCTGGCATCAAGCATGCCCAAAGCCATTTTTCACCTCATGAACAAGAATGGCACATCTACTCATTACTCACTCCTTTTATACATTTGATTTCTATTTTAGGGGGGATTCAGGGTTTTTCGGAAATATGGTCTTAAACTTTTGATCAGCTGATGAAAAGCCGATTTCACTTTAACGCTTGTTTGCAATAAATTGCTCACTCAAGGAAAAAATGCTTGACACTTTTTCTTTTTAGTCTTGCAAAGTGTCGGCAAAGGCGCGATAACGCCCAATACTGATGCTTCCATAAATATCCTGTTGACGTCACGATGAACTTGCAGTAATTGGAGGTGAAATAAATACTGTACACATCCAGTAGCCTGGCAGCTGTCTCACACCTCTGACAACACAGCAGCCAGGAGTGCCAGCCTTTGTGCCTCAGCCTTTCCACCGAGGCCAATCTCAGAAGAGCATCGCTGACAGTCGAGAGCGGGATGTCGACGTCAGACGCCGTTGTTCTCGTCTTTGTTTCCTTTCCCTCTCTCTGAGAATTGTCAGCCTCTTCCCAATTAGCAGCCTTCTGTGAAGGTGTTGCAAAACCTGGGGAATACAATTTACAGGCATGAAAGCTCATCAGAAGTCACTGCTTGTACTTGATTTGATTCTATACAAACCATACGATGATGTGAGCTCATCCTGATGTGTGCAAGCTGCATCAACACCTCCTCTGCACTTGCATCGGCTGCCTGATCATTTACACCTGCCTCTTGGAAGCACCACTCAGGAGGGAAAAACTATTTCACAACAGACGCTTAAACGTGACCGCAATGGCAGACCTTCACCTTTCTTGCGGTGGTCAGACCACTCCTCAAAAAAGCAAACCTTGACCACTGATTTCTCACTTGCCCTTTCTGTCCGAGGTTATGGAAAAACTAGTTCTTTCATTTACATGGCTTTGTAGACAAGTTTCAAGTTTCAGTCAGGTTTCAGGCCCTGCCACAGATAAGATAAGATGGATACTTTATTTATCTCCAAGAGAAATCTTAGAGAAATCACTGAATCTGCACTACTGAGGGTGCAGAATGACATCCTTGCAGCACTCGAGACCAAGAACTCAGCGGTGCTGGTGTTATTAGACCTTACAGCAGCTCTTTGACACCGTGGATCACGCTGTTCTTAGCTCTGCGTTGGACTTGGTGGTGCGGTGCTTGAATGGTTCTCTTTTTCAGTTATGCTCGATGACTTCTCCTCCACTCTTTTTTTTTTTTTTTTTTCTTAAATTTGGAGCGACCAGACCAGAGCAGGAGGGGACCTCCACCCCCAAAAAATAAATAACTAAAATAAATACTGAATCCCCTCTCTTCTCAGGTGTACCACAAGGCTCAGTCCTCGGACCACTTCTGTTTTCTATGTCCATGCTGCCACGAAGACAAACCATTTCCAGCCACAACATCAGGTTCCATCTCCACGCAGATGACATTCATCTATACTTAGCTGTGCTCCCAAAGGACAGAAGGTCAGTGGACAGTGGCTTTCACAAAACGTCCTCCACTTAAATGAGGGGAAGACAGAATATATGCTCTTCAGCCCTGACTCTCCCCATAGCACACCCTTCTTTGGTCCCATGACACCCCAGTTCTTGCCAGCCGTTAGGAACTTGGGTGTTATTTTTGACTCCAGCCCGAAATTTGGCAACCAGGTGAAAGCTGTTGTGAAAGCAAGTTTCTTCCAGTTTAGGCAAACCTTTTCTGTCCCGTGCTGACCTTGAAAAAGCCACTGATGCCTTCATCAGTTCCAGGATCGACTACTGCAACGCCCTCTCTATCGGACTAAATCAATCCCTTCTCCGCAGACTTCAACTGGTACAAAATGCTGATGCTCGCCTCCTCTCCAACGCCTCAAAACTATGCCATATGACCCCCATTCTCTTCTCTCTCTACACTGGCTGCCAGTTCCATTTAGGATGGATTTCAAGGCCATCAATGGTCCTGCTCCATCGTGCCTATCCCACCTGCTGACTGTTTAGCAGCCAGTCAGGGCGCTGCGCTCCTCCGAGCAGGTAACCCTAGTGGCCCCAGGGTCCAGATATAAGAAATGGGGGGATGGCTCATCTGCTGTGTCTGCTCCAAGGCTCTAGAACTCTCTTCCACCTGCTCTGTGCTCTATAACTCTACTATCAGTGTTGAAATCACAGCTATTCCAACTGGCTTTTGACACACAGTTTGTGTTTGGAATGATGTTGTGTATACGTATCTTATTTCTCTTTTCATGACTGTGTGGGGTCGCACGGTGGTCTAGTGGTTAGCATGTTGGTCACACAGTCAGGAGATGGGAAGATCTGGGTTGGAATCTCCGTTGGGCATTTCTGTGTGGAGTCTGCATGTTCTCCTCATGTGTGTGTGGGTTTTCTGGGTACTCCGGTTTCCTCCCACATTCCAAAAACATGCATGTTAGCTTCATTGGAGGCTCTAAATTGTCCATAGGTATGAATCTGCTGAGATTTCAGTTTTTTGCTTGTTTTCTTGTAAAATGATATCGCTGTGGGCTGCAAATGACCCCTGGGCTGCACTTTGGACACCCCTGGCTTAAGTGCTAATTTAGGTATGAGTTCTGATAAAAAAAAAAAGTGATTTACTGAGTGACATGTTGAAAACTCTTTGAAATCACCAATCTTTGAAAGCATCTCCCACAAAAGTTCATTTCATTTAGTTTTGCTGGCGGTGGTGTTTTCTTTCTGTCTTTCATGTTTTTAATCTGCAACATTGACGGGTAGCTGAGTGAAAAAGAGAACATTGAAAGCGTTTGGAAAATGTTGTAATAACACTGTTGTCTCAAGGCAAATTTAATAAACAGGAAACTGAAAGGCATATTGTCGCCAATGCGAGAGATGTCCTCTGCCGCATGTTTTCCAGCTGCAGACAAAATTGCTATTGAGCAAATGAAAGGACGGATTTCTAATGGAGTCCTTAATGCTAAATGACGGCGCTCCATGGATGCGGTTTGTATGAAAGCTGCTCTGCCGTGCCCTATTGATTCATTTGGTCTTTTGATGCGCATGAAAGCCTACTTGTATTATTCTTATGCAGAGCCAGTCAATAAACAGCCTTCTTTGCTATTGTTCTCAGCTTCTCCCTTTCTTTTCACCGAGTGCTCGGCGATGAGGTGGCCGCATCCAGCATGTCCGTCAGGAGAACGTACACTGACATGTTCTCATTAGAGACCCGCCCTCTGTCTCCGGGCTGCCCCGTTCGTTTGTTGCATTTTCTTCTTCCCCTCTCATGCCGCTTGTGACAGTCGGCTGCATCATGCTGACGTCTTTCTTGGCGTTATGTGTGGCCACGGAGTGTTGCAGTCAAACTACGCGTGGTGAATGAAGGCTGCTGCGGCGTGTGCCAGCTCTTTATGTAATTGCCATCTACTGAAAAAAGGAGCTTGGCTGTTGAGAGAAGAATGACACCACGGTGGCTCTCTCTCATCCCGTTTGATTTAGGTCGGTTCCACTGTCATTTGTTGATGCAGACATCAACTGCAATACCAAAGATGTACTTATAGGCTTTTATACGCCCAGCCTTAACAACCTTTTTATATGTCTTTTGTGTTTTTAAGATGCAAAAACAGGTGATGATGCAACTCTCCACCAACACATTTCACTTCAGAGCAATTTGAAGCCATAAAAACGGCCACAAGGTGGCAGACGTGCATTAAGAGCTTGGCAGGGATCATGTGGGCGGAAAAATCACACATGACAGGAAGGAGGAAGTCAGAGAGCGTGTAGCATGCAGAAGGTTATGCATTGTAGGGACATTTAAGAGACCGGATGTTTTTTTTCCCACGCGTCACCACATCTGCTGTGAAAAACCAAGTGCAGCAAATGAACTCGGAGCTTACCATCATTCCGGGAGGCTTGACGAAGGAATGCTAACCGCTGGACATCGGTGTAAACACGGCGTTTAAAGTGAAGTTGCAAGCAGCGTGGGAGCGATGGATGACAGCTAGCAAACACAGCTTCACGAAGACTGGGAGGTAGCGCCGTTCCAGTTACGCCACAATTTGTGAATGGATTGTGGATGCTTGGGCTAACGTGTCTGATGCACTGTTGTTCGAGCTTTCACAAAAGCCAGCATCATTTCTGAGGCGCCGCACGGCAACGAGACTGACTGACAACGATGACAGGGAACCTGGCGTGTCTGATGGAGAACTTGCCCCGCTGTTCATTTGGGGTACAGAAGATGAGGACTTTGATGGATGTGTGGATGAGGATTGATCAAAAATAACGTGAGTACATTGTTAAATACTTCAATAAAGTATGACCCAACTCATTTGTGCTCCCGCTGGCTTTTTAAAAACATACAATAGCATGCATGCTAGCGTATTGTAGCGTCGCTGGAAGCACTTCCTGTTCCCCAGCGTGCTTTTCGGTAGTGTTTTGGTGCAAATGCTCTTAGTTACATGTTTGAGCTACATAGTTGTTATTGTACTGCAAAAGTAGCGGTAGTGTCTTGTCTGTTTGTGCGTTGCTGTGTGATGTTTTTAGTTGTGCACCATGACTGAGACTGTTGTGTTGAGTGATGACCTTCCTGATTTCAAGTAGGTTTGATAAACTGAATGAGAGTTCTGCTCTTAATTTATCTGAAGAAATAAAGTACTGTCGCTTCCTCACTGACTTCTGAGCGACACGGTGTGTTTTAGCGTGCATACCTGCGCCCAATGATACGATGCTCCTCGTATATGTGTTAAATACAGAAATAGCACCTGGAACTGAGACTGCACCTTTTAATACGGTGCGCCTTATGGTCATGAAAATATGGTAAATCAATTGTCATGTGGATGTAAAACAAGCCTTTTTTGTGTTGTGTATGTTGCTATAGTTGTTTAGATACTTTAGCTGTCACAAAAGCAAAACATTTGTGTCAAAGTGAAAGTTATGCTTGAAATGTATCTTTTCACAAAAAGTTGCTTTTCTCCCCGTTTTAGTTGGGAGCTGATATTTTCCTGAAACTTACCTGTGTTCTCCTGCTGATTACTAAAGAACACAAAAAGGTAAAAACAAACCTTTTTTTCCTGATGAAAGATGAGAGTCTAATGTTTCTTTTGGTAACTCTTTTGGTCCTAATGTAACAAGTTGAAGTCATTTTGCAGATCCTAAAGGCTGCAGCTGTCTGCTGTCTGTTCTGACTCTAGGAACCACCATCAGTCCATCTTTATGAGATACTGTTGTTGGTATTTATGCATGTATGGTAGGAGCCCAAGAATACATTTAAAGCTGAAGGTCAACCAGTGATTTCACCTGCCAGCGTACATGATGGAAACTCATAGAATGGCGAACACCATCTCCACAGCCAGTCATGAAGCGTGTTAAACAGTGTCAAGCTTTTTAAAAAGATGCTCTGACGCATTCATAAAAAAGAAGGTCACCATAATCCAGCAAAGGTAAGAAAGGAGCACAAATTAGACGCTCGCTTCCTCATATAAGCCGAGAAGCAAGAGTTATTTCTGAGGAAAAAAACAAGTTTTAGCTTCAGTTTACGGAGAAGAAGCTCAATATGTTGTTTAGAAGACAAATTACTCGTACGATGAGACCATTTGAATTTCTTTCCCTTCAGCTGTTTTGCTTTTAAGGAGCTGAGGGGTTTTCCATCTGAGAACACCCTAACTTTAGATTTGTCTGCATTTAACACCAGCCTAAGCTGACTCACATGTGACTGAACAGCACCAAAGGCACACTGGAAGAAACCAAAGGCTTGGTCAGCTGAAGGAGAGGAACAGGAGATGAATGTCGCATCTGCATAAGAATGAAAAAAGGCGGTCGATACGTTTTGACAAATACAAATGCCGATATTGGCCAACTCTCAATTTCCTATTCCGATATCAACCAATACCGATATGTGTAACATCAAATATCTTTTTCTTGAGTAAAATTCTTCTAAAGTAAGTTCTTGTGCATTGATGAATGTTATTTTTGGAAAGATTGGATGTAATGTGAATTACTACTGTGTGGTATCCATAAAGTTGTAATCTGAGCCATGTGAAGATTGTTTCCCAAGTATATTAGTGCGTGTGTGAATGTATGAACCAGAGGCATTAACTGCAATGTCTTTGTAGAAAGGCGCTTTATGAAAGTAAGTACATTTACTTGTGTTCACTTACAGTGCAGCCTTGCCACATCCAATATGGCGGCGTCGATGTTTATGGTTTTGACAAAAGCACTTCTTGTACTGTTGTTGTAAATAGTTGCTAAGTTCCACGTTTAGGGCTCACGTAGTTGTTGGTCATTGAGCATTGCTCGTAGGTAGTGTCTTGTTTGTTGTTATCTACAGTACCTATTACGTGTCGTTGGCAAGTTCATTGTGAGCTTTGTTGTTACTCTGCTTGCTAAATAGTTACTTGTTCCTCACAGGCTTGTGGAGCGGCACCGTATTAACTACATGATTCAGCAATGTTGTAATTTTGCAACGTTGCCACTAAAAGCTCTATATCGCCTTTCATTGTAGGTTAAACCGATGTTTTTACCGATGTTGGCCCTATCACATTTTTATGCCGATATCGGGCTAATAATTATCGGGGGCGATATTGCATGTTTATGTTGTTTGTTGCGAGCAGAGACTTCCTCATCTAACTTTCTCTCCCGCTGCACAGATAGACTTGGTTTTCATCCAGGAAAGCAGTGCAGGGTTTAGTACTTCTTTTGCCTTCAGTCAGCTTGGACAGGCTCCAGCCCCCCAACATAAGCAGCCCCCCCCCAACATAAGCAGTTCAGAGAATGAACGAATGGACTGAAGCGTACCCCTTGGGTGTATGTTAAACACCATCCAGCCCGTGTTATTTTTTACAATGTTATTCATCCCGGGACCTGGTCTTCACAAGATGCAGGCATGATCAACCCGGAGATTTGGTCTGTGCGCGTCTCAGGAAACCTTCTGTGTGGTGTTGAATCTTTACATACGCACGTGTGTGGTAGGTCACCCTGAATCTGCCAGAGTCTAGATTGCACAGAGCGATGAGCGGCGCTCTCGCTGACTCCGCACACTCGCAACAATGCGCAGGTCTCTCCAGCTAATGAGCTCTCAATATAGACAGCTCGCACACAGAGCCTATAGTTTCTGTCAGGCATTGCATATCTGGGGAGCAGAGCTTTGTACACCGGCTGGCAGTGGACCAGAGAACCTGATAGAAAATGCAAATCATCATTGAGCATGCGGGGTCCAGCGTGTTTGTGTCACCGGGATGAGAGCAACACATCCCCAGGGGGTCGGCCATGTGGAGACGGCAGGGTTATTTCTGTTTGCTACTTCTAAACAGTCACAGATTTACAGGCAAGGCACAAACTGTGACTGCTGCGGTAACAATGTTAGAATAGACAGCAGAGAGTCAGTCCGGCGGAACCACATTTCTACGCACCACAACTTCAGTGGCTGCGACTGCGTTTGTCTCCTTGACGCTCACGGCTCGTTAACAACCAGGACTTGGTACAAGCAGTTACCTTAGGGTACACAAACTCACGCTGCACTCAAAAAAGAAATGGTTGGTTTGATGTAACTGAATCTTGCCACCTACATTCCACGTGAACAAATCAAGTGAGATCGATGTGTCCTGATCGTGTTACTTCAACACCGGGGAGATTAGCTGATTGAAAGTCATGTTCATATTTCCAATCAATTGATTTGCTTTTAATTCACTTCAAATGTTTGTCCTCAGTTAGTCGAATATATTTCACTCACATTCAGTCAACTTAGCAGAACGCCATTCTAACTTGTTCAATGAAATGCTGCAGGCTTCGTCTGTTTTACTAATGCCAGGATTACCGAATGAACAAACTTGGCTTTTGCTGCTTTTGCTCATTTCGATCTTGTTGTTTCAATTCATCTTGTTTTGGTAGAAAGCGCTAGTAAAGGATTTGTTGAAATCAAATGACAAAGCTCACTACCCTGCAAGAAGCAAGCATACTTGGATCCAAAACAATTTCAACATTTTATTTATACATTTAAATAACATTTAAACATATAATTTCAACACTTACATTTTTTATACAATGTTTGTTGTTCTGATGAACCTCATTCTTATTGCATTTACGTACGGTATACTGTATGAAATTGGTTACAACGATTTTTCCTAGAATCTTTTTCACGATTGAATCATAATGTGAACCTAAACACCTTTAATTCATTTAATTCTGGGGGGGGGCTCATGTTGGTGACCCCTGGGCGAGATGATATGAAAGGGGAACCATCACATTTAGACAAAAACATAGTGTTTGAAAAAGACTGCTGATGCTTGGAGGACCAGGCGCCTTCTTGAAGGAGACTTTGGATGCGAGAGCAGCAACTCACCACACCCTGCCAGGTGCCCGCCCCCCAAATCCCACACCAAACTAAAGCTTTTTAATGCGCCACCCCGGCGAGACATTTTTCGTGGCATGTTTCTCAGGGTGCCAAAGTTGGCCAAAGTTGGCAAAAATTGTCCAATACTGATCAGTGGCCGATCGATCAGCGCCCCCCCAGTGCACAGGTTTACACTCGGGTGTGTTTGGACCTGCACCTTCAGCAGGGTGAAGTCCACCCAGATGCTTTGTTCTACCAGCTGTGAAAAATGCTAAGACTCTCAATTAAGGTTAGCAATTTAATATTCAAAGGAGAAGATACAAGAAATCACAATGCCAGCGCTGGAGAGAACGATCAGCCCACCAGCCAAGGCCTAGCGAGGTCCAAGCGATCTCGAGTTGCTCGTCCTCATAAGCCTGCTGTGGAGGCGGTCCCAATCATCAGGACACTTTGTTGGTTCATCGGTCTTACCTGGCTTCAACCAATCCTTGGCTGGGGGGCTGGGAGACTCAGTCAGGAGACCGAAAGTGTGTGTGTGAGATGAATGAAAAAGAACAGAGTGCCTTTTGTTCCAAGTGAAAGGTGTTGGTGAATGCGTTATCCTTCTGTCATAGATACAGGTAAGCAGATACATGTTGCATTGCCCATCCAGAACATATTCCATTCCTAACAGGTATGACGTCTTTTTCGGAGCTTGACGTCGCTCTTGCTCTGAGCACACAGTCTGGAATGGACTGCTGATATTGATTGGAGAGTTTAGAAGCAGGTCGATATAATATGATACTTGAAATTGGATCAATATCTGATATTGATATCGGATCAGGACACCTCTACAAAAAAAGCCAACCCAGAATGATACCCTGATGCTTGCTGAGCTCATGTCTGACCTGTATTAAGAAACTAGATCAGGGGTGTCCAAATTGGGGCCGGGGGGCAATGTGCAGCCTGCAGCACATTTGAAAAATAAAATTTAACAAAAAAACAACAAAAAAAAAACAGATAAAAGTGGAAAAATCAGCAGTAATTTTACAAGAATAAAGTCGTAATATTAAGAGAAACAAGTTGTCAACTAACAAGAAAAAGTTGTGATTTTACGAGAATAACCTCGTAATATTAAATCAGGTCATTTTCGTAGCACCCGGTTGAAATATTGTTTTTTTAAAAGTCATAGTATTATGAAAAACAAACAAAGCTAAATAACGTTGTTTTTGGAAAATGAGGTTAAGGAAAAACTTATAATATTATGAGAGTAAAGAGAAAACATTATGGAAATAAAGTCAGATTATTACTAAAGGAAAATTGACAAAGATGACTTAAACATCAACTTCAAATATTTGGGGAACATTTGATTTATATTTATTCAACTATACTGTATATACAGTAAGTTGTTAGCATATCTACATGTCTTCATTTTCAAAATATCAATGTGGCAAAGTTGTGTCCTTTCATTTTTTGCTACGTGACACCCCTCAACTACTATTTCAGTAGAAATTGTGAATGCTGGCATGATGACGCTCAACTAAAATGTAGATCTAACCCATAGAAATTGTCCAATGTCAAAAACCTCACAGAAAATATTGAATTATGGAAAACGTGGGAATTTTCCGAAAAGTCTTGATGGATAGCCGACGTTTCCTGAATGAGCTGCACATGTCCATGATGGAATGGTTTCAAGCGGATGAGAAATGCGGAAGTAGTAACAGTAGTGGAGTAAGAAATGGAGTAAGAAATTACGCGAGGATTGAGGCTCGGACTTTGTGTGCTGCAGTGCTCAAACAAGAACACCTCCACCAGATGTCTCAGGAGGCGTCTCAACAAACCGAGGGAAGGAAGGCGACTGGAAGGAAAATCAGATCAAGTCACTGGATTTCTTTCAGAAATAGGTTTGAGGATGGTACGCGTCTCATAATTGTAGTGCGTGGAGCGGAAGGCTCCAGTTATCACCTGACATCATCTCGGAGCACAATGAAACAAAGCACGTGCTGCTCAAGTCTAAACAGAACTCGAATAATGAGTCAGGAACGCTTGGATTTGTTCACCCCGAGGACATAACTTCACCGTGCTTTGTGTTTTGAGACAATAGAAAGCCCCAAACCTTATGTTTTTGGAGCGGGCGCTTATGTAATGTCCTCCCAAGTTGAGTTGATGACGACATTTCTGCACAACAGGCAGTTTGGAATGCAAATGTGCTCTCATGCTAGCGATGGTAGCCTGGTAGCAATGTCATAAAATATTCATTGGCGCAGGAACCCTATTCTTTAGCGGCGGTGGTTGTGCCGCATCCTTTGCCTGTGATGGAGAGCTACAAAGATAGACTCCCGTAGCCTACAGTGCTCGTCTGCCACGTCGCGTACCTGTCAGTGGGGGGGAAAAAAGGCTTTGCGAGCTGGCATCACATTTCAAACGCACAACCTTACTTACTGTTTGCCGTTGATGTCTCTCTGGCAGCACTAAATATATGAGATGCCCTCTAGTATCTTACAAGATTTCTGTTTTGATCTGCGTGAAGTTGTGATATAAGCTTTGGTTAATAATTGATGTCTGGAAGGATGTCTCTCCAACGCCTTCGTATGACTCAAAAGTGACATTCTTGAAAATAAGAGTCCACTGCAGGATGAGCCAGCGCGCTTTGTGAATTCCTGATGTGCTGTGTAGGAGTTCCAACCACCCCCCCAACCCCACTAACCCCTCGGCGCTCTTGTTATTGTGGGGAAAAGTTCTGTGTTTATAAGTTTGCCACGCTTGGCCTTTCCGCTCGTCGAGGCAAAGGCTGCGCTGACCTCATTAGCGCTCGCCGCCTCACACCTGCAAGCCTGCGATCTGGAAGTTTCTTTCAGCCAGCTACTTTACCTAAATGACCTTCTCTTATTCACGTCCCGCCTAATTGAGCCAAAAGACCGCAGGGGCCAGGGGGGCAGGGGGGCAGGCGGAGGAATACACCTGCTTTGCATGGAGAAACATGAGAGTAAGCAAACTTTAAGATGAGAAAAATCACTGTTTGTTTGTTTTTTTGAAAACATTTTTTATGGCTTTATAACGATCTTTTTTTTAATATATTTACTAATTATTGTCACGGTTGTATTCTGCACTAGGGTGTAAAAAAACGCAAAAAGCAACAATAAGAGGACTAATAACGACAATAACAATAATAATGATTTATGATTATTATTATTTCCACCAATATTAACAATAATAATAATTATTATTATTTAAAAAATATCATACGTATAATAATTATTATTTAAGAATATTTTTTATTTAAAAATACCAATTATTATTTGAAATGCTAACCAAAAATGTAGAACATTTGAATGAAAAACAATTTTAATTTAAAAACTTCAAAAAATTGTAATTAATTCAGAAATACTACTACAGTAGTACTACTACTACTGATAAGAGTGATGATAATAACAATATTTTAAAAATAAATGTTAATTTAATTTGAATAACATTTGAATGAAAATACATTTTAATATAAAAAAAGTTTTAATTGAATTCAGAAATACTACAAGTGCTGCTAATGAATGATAATGATGGTGATGATGGTGATGATGATGATGATGATTATTATCATTATCATAGTCATTATCATCATAAGATTAAAAAATTAATGTTAATTTTAATTTTTTAAATTTAATTTTAACAACATTCTGATGAAAAAAAGAGTCTTTTTTAATTTAAAAACAGTTTTAAAAAATTCAGTTCATTTAAAACTACTACTACTACTACTACTATTACTGCAACTACTATTACTACTACTACTACCGTTACTTCTACTTTTAAATTTTAATCGTAATATGGAGTGCATAAGAAAGGAAAGGAAAGCGTAGCGCTCTTTAGGACCACACGGTCATTTATGAACAAGTATATTCAACAATACAGCAGCAGCAGAACCAATGTTGTAACAGCGGTAAGGTACATACTGCTCAGCCAGCATTAATGGGAATAAAATGAGTCTTTTCCGGTTGTCCAACTGTTGTCTTCATAGAACTAGCATGAATGCTCTGCTTGTAGCTGATGTGTTTATTTACTTCAACCGCAAGTAATTGGAAGCCAGCAATGATTGGAGAGCGGCTGTTTCAGTATTTCCAAAATTTTGCAGCTCATCATGTATATGATGTATCATTTTAACTTACTAATAATGATTTGGAGTGCATCTGCAAACGGAAAGGAAAACAAAGCTCTCGTTGACCACAAGGTCATTTATGAATAAGTATATTGCACAACACAGCAGCAACAGAACCAATGTTGTCATGGCAATATGGCACAAACTGCTCAGTCAACGTGAAAACCACTGATGACTTGACTGACTTTCACACCAACCGTGCACAGCAAGTATTTTAAAGCGCATGTAGAGGTAGATAAATCACACACATGATGCTTCAAATGCATCTTGTGGAGTTTTTGTATTTGGATCTTTAATCAATAGACTTTGGATGAACAGCATCCACGATATGACTAGAGATGAGGCAGTGTATCATATTTCCTCCTCACATGGCCAAACCATCTCAGTCTGGCCGCTCTGACCTTGTCTCCCAGGCGTCTAACGTCACTCTTGCATCACTTTTAGTATTTTTCATTTAATTTTCCCTTCACATCTGAGCTCCACCCTCAGGATTCATATTTCCTACAAAAGTGCAGTCTCACGATGTTAACAGATTTAATTCGCAGGAGATCATGGGCTAATGAGTGGCTAACTTATCCAGCAAAATCTGAACTGACTGCCTGCTCAGAACATGCCGTGTCCACCCTTGATCACATTTGTACGACCAGTTGAAAAATTGCAAAAATCTACACTTTGCACTGTTGGATGTTAATATAAGTACAGCTTCAAAATGCAAAAAGAAGAAATGGGAGTGAGACAAAACACATTCTGAGTAAGCAATTTATTGCAAACAAGAATTCAAGTGAAATAAGCTGTTCATCACCTGATCAAAGGTTTAAGACCACAGCTAAAAAAACCCTGAAATCCCCCTAAAATACCCCCCAAAATAGAAATATATACAGTATATATATATATATATATATATATATATATATTTTTACCATATATATAAAATCAAATGTATAAAAGGAGTGAGTAATGAGTAGATGTGCCATTCTTGTTCATGAGGTGAAAAATGGCTTTGGGCATGCTTGATGCCAGCGTTCCCAGGAGGCTGGTGGGAATGTTGCTCCACGTGCTGAAGATGGCTTCACTGTCTGGAACTCATGTCCACTTTTGTAAATCCATCCCCAGATGTTCTCCATTGGATTTAGATGAGGGGAACACGTAGGATGGTCCAAAAGAGTCAGCTTATTCCTCTTTGTGAAGTGCAGCGTAGTCCTGTTGAAAAAGCCCATCATCACCACACAGACGAGGGCCTTCAGTCATGAGGGAAGCCCCCCCCCCCCGCAACATCTCCACGTATCCGGCTGCAGGCTCCTTTTTTTGGGGTCTACCACTTGACTTTTTTGTTCCATGAGCCTCAGGGTGTATTTGAGAAGTTTGGGATGAGTGTCTTCCTGTGTCCAACCTTAGCAGCAACGCCCCTGCACAACCTGAAGCTCCATTGTTCCATGAAAGGATGATGATGTTGCCCCACTCTAATGTGCCGTGTGGAAAACATCTCAGGTGAGATATTCTTGTCATGCCAGTAACATTGAAAGCCATCAGGACCGTCAAGGAAGAATAAACTTTCTTCCACCTTTCAATGTCCCATGTTTGGTGCCTTCCTGCTAATTCCAAACGGACAATTTTGTGGCCTTGAAGGAGACGAGGCCTTTGAAGACACTTTTTGTTCTTAAAAGCCTCCTGTCGTTATCGGACTGCACTCTGCACCAGTAGCAACCTTCATTTAGGCCGAGGATGGTCCCGTGTTTTGACAAACAGCCAATGGGATCTTCCAGCTCTTTTTTGGGGGGGGTCTACCACTTGACTTTTTTGTTCCATGAACCTCAGGGTGTATTTCAGAAGTTTGGGATGAGTGTCTTCCTGTGTCCAACCTCAGCAGCAATGGTGGCTCTAACCCTAACTCTAAACCTAGCTCTAACCCTAACCCCTAACCCTAACCCTAACCCTAACTCTAACCCTAACTCTAACCCTAACCCTAACTCTAACTCTAACTCTAACCCTAACCCTCACCCTAACTCTAACCCTAACCCTAACCCTAACCCTAACTCTAACTCTAACTCTAACTCTAACTCTAACCCTAACCCTAACCCTAACCCTAACCCTAACTCTAACCCTAACCCTAACCCTAACCCTAACCCTAACTCTAACCCTAACTCTAACTCTAACTCTAACCCTAACCCTAACTGTAACTCTAACTCTAACCCTAACTCTAACTCTAATGCTAACCCTAACCCTAACCCTAACTGTAACTCTAACCCTAACTCTAACTCTAACCCTAACCCTAACTGTAACTCTAACTCTAACCCTAACTCTAACTCTAATGCTAACCCTAACCCTAACCCTAACTGTAACTCTAACCCTAACTCTAACTCTAACTCTAACCCTAACTGTAACTCTAACTCTAACTCTAACTCTAACTCTAACTGTAACTCCAACCCTAACCCTAACTCTAACCCTAACTCTAACTCTAACCCTAACCCTAACTGTAACTGTAACTGTAACTGTAACTGTAACTGTAACTGTAACTGTAACTGTAACTCTAACTCTAACTCTAACTCCAACCCTAACCCTAACCCTAACCCTAACCCTAACCCTAACCCTAACCCTAACCCTAACCCTAACCCTCACATTATTAACTGAAAACCTGAATGAAAAGCAGGCTTGCAGACGCCTGGATGCTGCAATGGGGGCGGAGCTGATCGGTGTTAAAGATCGGTGTTTTTCACGGAAATCGTCCGATACTGACCGGTGGCCGATCTATCGGTGCACCCCTACTTTCGAGACAATGTGCCATCTCCATCTGTGAGCCATTTTCCTTGGCAATATGACATAACAGAAGTTGTGAGTGCATTTCCTCAGGGATTGGGTGACATCTTCATAATAATGCAGAGTTATGACCGCGATGGAGAGAATGCAAATGTTGTCATTACAACATCAGACGAGCTGCAAATGATTAAATACGTAATCAAGCGGGTGGAACCTCTTTGGGTGATGATTTAGAGTTCCGTCTGACTTGCACTCGCATCGGGAGGCTAAAGAAGGACAAGTCGACGTTTAGATGGCGTATTAATAGTCGTGTATTCACTGCAGGATTGTTTTTTTTTGTTTTTGTCTTAATTCTTGTCACATTTTAAAGTCGCCATCGCAAGGTGACAGACGTCAGCCCTGATGCCTGCAGCGCATTTGTGTGCACAACATTGCAGCTGTGGAATCATTGTCTCTCTCCAAAGACGAGATTGCTGCTTCGCCGCCTGTCTCACCCGCTGAATACAAACTGTGTGCTGCTCCCACAGCTCGCCTCTCTGATGGAAACTTGTAAGCAGACGGTGTGGAAAAACAGCACGCAGAGGGGAGCGCTTCATGTCGGCCGATTGTGCTGTTTTCGTTAATTAAATAAGATACAGTGCGGATGGAAGAAAAGGAAGTCCTGATGACTTTTGTGTGCTTCATAAAGGGAGCAAAAGAAAGGCTTTGGGCATTAGTCATGCAGCGTACAACGCGTCGCCCCTTGCGACACGTCTAAAAAGACTCGGTCTGCCTGCAGCACAGCCGCCTTGCACAGCAGCATCCAGATATGACAAAAGGACACGTAGCCAATGTAGCCATAGTGCATTAGTCCTTGTCTCAGCCAGGTGGCCTTTTTGTCCTTCTTTACCTCCCATCTACGGTTTTACATCATCATCAACTGACACTCCAAAGGCCATCATACAAGTTTTGCAACAAAAGGCTGGTCGTATTAAACTTTCCCGGTTCTGTGCCACCACGGGAAAGTTGGGCATGACAAGTTTTGCACTCAGCTGCAACGTCAGAAAAGGCATGATTATGAGATGTTCAAGGTGCTCAGTGAAGCGTTTAAACCCGACATCACTCACCACCGACTGGGCTGGGTCTGGTCAGTCCCTTTACACATACCATATTTTAAGAAGTTTACTTTACATTTCCACAAATGCACCTGTGGAACACATAAACGGCCACCTGTAACTGAAAAATATAAATGTATAATTGCTTCATGATGCTATTACACACTTGATTAGGGGTGTCACAAGACGAGACAATACACAAGATTGGGTCTATGAGACCAGACGTACTGATTTAATTTCATTTCTACTATGTTGCACTTTCATTCTGTGTGTATGCTAGTGGCCCCGCCTCCACCCACCAAAACAAAGAGACTGCATGACTGGCAAAAGGGCTCCCTCCGTTCATGCAGTTATTCTATGGAACTCAAGTGCCAAGTTGCTGAAACCAATGCACAGAGTGATCCCTCTTCCTGCCTGTTTGGAGGCGAGAGACGAGGAAAGCGGACACACATGCACATGGCAATTTATTGAGGCTCATTGATTTTACAGGTGACATATGTTGAAGCCTTGACCATTTAGAAGATCTCTATCTGACCACCGTTTCCTCAAAGCAAATCAAATGAAAATAGGTGTGTAAAGTCCAAGCGTGTTGAATTAGCAATGGCTAAGCTCAGTTTAATAATAGACGAGAGAGACACCCACTTCAATTGGAGCAGAAACACACGACCGGGAAGTAATGAGTTCAGTGGTACAATCCAGCCTCTGTGAAATGCGATACAGGCGGCAGGTTAAGTCCTTGCAAGCTGGTGAAATGCTGCTGCAGGCGGAATCCATTTGATACAGCAAATCTTTGACTCGCGCCCCAGAATGTGTAATCAGGAGCGAGTGTAAATGTTAAAGAGGCTGTTCAGAGAAAAATGGCAATACAGCACTTGGCTAACCTCTGTTCAGAAATGTTTCGTAAATACACTCCTGATCAAAATGTTAAGACCAGTTGAAAAAGTGCAAGAATTTATATTTTGCACTGGTGGAGCTTCAAAATGCAAAAAGAAGAAAGAAGCAGGAAAGTGAAACAGGCTGTTCATCAGACGATCAACAGTTTAAGAGCACAGCCTTTAAAAACCAAACATGTGGGTTGACTGTGATTTAGTGTCAGGTATTCCCACTGTCATGACCTCTTGATGGCAAAGGGTTAGGGTTAGAGTTAGAGTTTTGGTTTGGTTTAGTTTATTTGAACATGAAGGTTACAATGGAATACATCTCATGAATCCTCCTTTCACACTTCCACATGTCCAAAAGGAGTAGGAAGAAGCAAAGCTTATTTAATCCTACCCCCCATCCATTCCACATCTAGTACAGTACATGTTGTTCACTCCATGTCATGTTTTCTATGACAGTCAGAATAATACATAATAGATCACGGTAAGACCCCCCCCCCCCAAAAAAAATATATATACATATATATATATATATACATATATATTTTTATATGTATTTATATATATATGTATATATATATAAATGAGAAACTATAAGAATTATGACAAGTTTAATTCAATGTTATTTTGGAAAAAAAAAACATTTTCAACAAAAATGATTCAAGTATGAAAGAAAAAATCCAGTCTACTCAATCTTCATTAATAACAGTTCAGAACATAGAAACAGGTCTTCAGAATATAGGCCTACTTCTCTTGCCTTCCTCCTTGCTGCCAGAACGGAGCACTTCCCAGCATGCCTTGCAGCACTTGTTTTGTTATAAAGTTGTTAAAGTGACGTATTTAGAGTTGACGTCGTTGTTTATCGTTCTGCCGTAGTTGTAGTAGCTGTGCTTATTTACCTGTTGTAGTGCTGTGCTGTCATTTTTGTATTTGTAGCGTGATTTTGGTTAGTGTTCCATCCCCTGTTGATTTCGCTGCGTGACAAGCTCACTGCCAGCTCAGTGTTGACTCTTGCATGCCCAATTAGCCACTTCCTTTCAAGCCTTCCTTGTGGGACTTAAGTTCACCACAATATATACTGTATGTACTGTATATATGTACATATAACATAATGTAATATAATATAATATATAGAAATACAGTATAAAACGCTCATTAACACAAAACAAGCCATGAGTTTATGTTTATGTTTATGTTACCCATGTTTAACTATTTCACAACATTCCATTATTTGAGGTAATAAAAAAATGGACACTTTTGGGAAGCTTTTTATCTAAAAATCCCAGAGTGACTAAACAAACATGGCAGCGCGTGCACAACCATCCGTGCCTGAGTTAAAGCGACAGGACAGACAAAAAGCCATCATGGCCGGTGCAGATGTATCCCTGCTGAGTAAAGCTACACGTAAAAAGTCATTATTTCCTGCACGCCATCATCTCCATCCTAATGGCCGGCCTCCGCCTGCGCTCGGCATTAGAGTCAAGACTCAAGCTTCTTAGCGTGTGTTCTCCGTGATTGAAATTCCGAGTCAGCCATCAATCCGCGTTATAGACTGGTTTCCCCTTGTCTGGCGCGGGCTAACTGAAACAGATTGAGACAGCTCCCGCCCACCGCATCGCTAATGGCTGCCAATGAAAGGCATCTCTGTGCGGTTGACCCCCCTCATGCCAAACCCCATCCCCTGCCGATGAGGATCGGGAATCATCGACGTGACTCGATATAGTCGAGTCTCTTCAGCATCGCTCACCAGTCAACAGCATCCTCTATTGACTTAACGTTGCCCAAAAATAGAATCTAATCACTGGATGCAAACAGACCACCCTGCTCCTAATGGTTTACCATTATGCAGCCCATCGTAGAGAAATATAGCCATATATGCCCGGGCGGGGATATTGTTTGGCCATAATGGCTTCCCAATTATCTCACCAGTGGTGCAGACACCCCCATGTTCTACACAGCAGTAGTTTAACAAGCGTACACAATAGATGCAGCTTGAATCCTTGTCCTTGTTATTTTATTAAACTACGCATTTGTCACTCGCATTTTGACTATCGAATACGCTTGTGCGCTTCGCTGCGCTCCAGGTGACGCATTTTGTTGCCAGTTTTAGTTTCGAGTTCTTTCACTGTGGGTAACAACAAAAATCCTCGAGCTGCGGTGACGCAGACCCTAAAGGCTGTGATTGGTCGGCTTACTTCCTGTCTGCGCATGGCTAGCTCACATCGGATCGGATCAACATTTGCAATAAAAATGTCTGTTGTCACGCACTGATTACTCCCAGCTTGGGTTGTACATCTCTCTGTGATGGACGATTCCATGCGCACCTGGATGCACGGGTTACGCTACGACTCACAGACGATATATTTGAAAAATACAGCGATTTCATTCAATACGGTTACATTTGTTGACATAAACGTGAATCTTGCATTCTAAGCTAAAGAAGCCAATTGTATAAAAGTGGCATTCTTACAGCATCTTTAAATGGGGAAGAGAGCGTTCAGTTTTGCAGCCCCCACAGCGTGGAATTTCTTACATGCTGAACTAAAGCTCTCAGAACTCCTCCCGTTTGGAGCCTGTCGTTCCTGCTGTTGGACAAAGAGCGGGAGACCACAGAACAGTGCCTTTGTTTTAAATAGCTTTTATGGATTTATCACACAACACCTGCACTTTACAATGTATGTGTGTTCTTGTACATTGTTTATTGTCACCTCCTGCATTTGTACATTTATCACGTGTGACGTGTGCTGCTGACCTCGTGGCCAGGTCACCCTTGGAAAAGAGATAAATAAAGGTTCATAATAATAATAATTTTAAAAAAATGTGTAAAAGAGCACATCATATCCCCAAGCAGGCTGTAAGGCTGGGGTCCTCGACCACCGGAAAACCGGGAAACTTTCCGGCACAATAAAAAAAAATCGGAAAATAACTACTGTCAGTGGTCATCAATTTGGAAATATGTGCCATTGTTGTATTAAAAAAATAATATACATTATCAAATTCCACAGCTTTTGCGTGTTTAATGTGAGCGGCGAATTGTCCCACTTTGTTCAACGGTCCTTGAAAGCACCATCTCACTTTCTCCCACGCTGCACAGACAGACTACTATACTGTATTTTTACCCTTTTTCTTTCTTCTCATATTTGCCCCCAAATGCTGATACTACGTGGGAATGCATGAAGGTAAGCTTTGATGACCTTACTGAGTGCTAATGTGCACATTTGTTTGTGGGATTTGTGCACAACCTCAAGTTCATGCTAGCAAGCAGCGACGTATGATCTTGTCTCAGAAAAAACAAACTCCAGGCTGGTACTGGTGGATGGTGGCTCTGTATTCATTTAGAGAAGAAACTAAATAAATAAATAAATAAATATAATGAATGAATGAATATTCATTTATTCATTTGTTTTCTGTGCTGCCTTTTTAGGGTCATGCCACAGCATCTCAATAGGATTCAGGTCAGGACTTGGACTAGGCCACTCCAAAGTCTTCAGCCATTCAGAGGTGGACTTGCTGGTGTGTTTTGGAAGATTGTCCTGCTGCAGAACCCAAGTTGCTTTCAGCTTGAGGTCACCGACAGATGAAGACCATCACACTGCCACCACCATATTTTACTGTTGGTAAAATGCGGCGTTACTTTTATGCCAGATAATGGCTCTCGCTGTGGTTGGCTGGAGTCCCAAAGCTTTAGAAATGGCTTTATAACCTTTTCCACACTGATACTGTGGATCTCAATTCATCTCACTTAAGTTATGTTTTAACAGGGGGACAATCACTTTTTCACACAGCGACATGTATCTTTGGATTTTTTTTCTCCCTTAATAATAAAAAGTTTCATTTAAAAACTGCATTTTGTATTCAGTTGTGTTGTCATTGACTAATATTTAAATTAGTTTGATGATCTGAAACATTTAAGCGGGACAAACATGCAAAAAAAAAGTCCAAAATCAGCAAACACTTTTTCACACCCCTGTAAATGTTTTTGGAATGATGACTAAATTCCAATAAAGTGCAGTTTTCCGTGAGCGTTACGTTGTTGAATGTGATGTGTGGCGTCTATTAAAATGGACAGAGTGCACATTTGCATCTGCCGAGGGGGGCGTGGACACACACGGCTCGTTAGCATTAAAGCTACATTCCCAGTAGGGCCTAAATCCCAGCATCAAGGTCAGACACTCTTCCAATAGATGATTGTGGGACATCTGAGTCTGATGTAAAATAAGTAGAATCTGGCATATTTCTATTTCACAACAAAGCTAGCTTTTAGACTAGCTTGAAAAGGTAATGGCTTCAAGTCATTACCTGGCTGCCGTAATTGACAGCGGCCTGAGACAGCCTGCTAATTGATTACCCAGACCCCCACTAATGGAAACAGCCTGGCTGCATCCTCTAAGCGGGAAGCAAAGGGAGGCCAGATGATATTATTTCCAGGGGTGTCTCAAGGGACCCGAAGCAGATGAATTACATTGTGGCTGATGATGAATAAGATGATGATGAGGTCAAATATTTCACACTCATGTCACACCAGTGCCACGCTAAGCAGACCCTCGTGGGAGCTTCTGGAAATAGTTGAAGTGAATGTGATTTTATTTCCCTGCCAGGTTGACGTGAGGGGCATTTGGCTGCTCTTCCTCCTCCCATGAAGGCTCCAGCTCCTCCTCTCACCCATCAGGAGGGAACACTTGCTGCACCGCCGCTCCTTCCACATTCACCCGCTCCACTCCAGCAGGTGATGACACGCAAACGCACCACTGTCCCTCACCCCCCACCGCCACCCGCCGCCGAAAATGAAGCCTTATATTTAGTGTGAGTTTGGCGGGTCCTCACGGCAATGGCGCCGCGATACGCGTTTTGCCTTTTGGTTGTTCTGTTCTCCTCCGGGTGGATGCGTGGCTCCTCAACTTCCACCACGCCGGATGTGAGGTGCAGTCCCTCGGGTCAGGTGGCGCACATCAGCGCACCCCCTCCGGAGCTCCTTGCGCAGGATTTGGAGCATTTTGGCGCGCTTCCAGTCGGACACTTTGTTGGATTAACGAGCAAGGAAGCCGCCGTCAAAGAAGAAGCGGTGGGAGAAAGTTCGGCCGAGTGGGAAGGTCGCCCAAAACTTTCCCTCCGCGACAGCAACAACGATGTGGAGGGCGAAGAAAACGAGGTGGACTCGACCGAGGATGGGACTATTTGGACCCGGAGGAGGAAGAGGAGGGATGCAGAGACTTGGTCTGATTTGGGAAGCGAGGGCGCTCAAGAAGCTTCCGAACAGGAGGGGGTCCAGCTGGCCAGCTCCACGTTTGCCCTGGCCGGGGACACCGCGCACAACCAGGCTATGGTGCACTGGTCCGGGCAGAACAGCAGCGTGAGTGTCTTCAATGCGCTTGGAATTTACGCACGGACGTGTTTTGACGCAGTGTGTGTGTGTGCGCGCGTGTGCGTGTTCACTTTTTATGAAGCAGACATGCAGGGTGGAGTAAAACCTGGGAATCATGATCAGATTCACGTATCCTGTAATGCACAACCCATTAGAACAGAACCAGCCTTTATTAGTCGCGCAGTGGGCACGTTTTACAGTGTCAGTGTCTACAAACGTAAAAGCCAAAGTATGTACTGTACTTCTACACCAGCAGGCAAAGAAACACGAGCATCAGCAGCCTACCTGGTCACTGTACACGAATATTTCATACTATGCGCAGGTGGTTGAGCAGCAAATGTTTACAGTGTCTTTACAGTGTCTACAACTCCACGTGCACTAAAAATGGAATTGTGTGCAGGATAGACATGCAACAAATGTACTTTAGTTTTCAAACAGGCACGCCTGTGTTTGTTGAAAGCAATGCCTTTAGACCTGGCCAAGTCTACATGGCGTAAAACATCAACATTCTTTACAAGATACAAGATACAAGATACAAGAGAGTTTCATTGTCATGTGCATAGTAAAACAGCAGTTATACCATGCAATGAAAATCTTATTCTGTTCATTCTACATTTGCTCTCTCGGTAGCATAAACATGCTACATTTCCTGATCCTTCTTTTACTTCAACTGCACATCAGGCGTTAGAAGATCAGTTTTGCTGGAGTACAAGAAGCAATATAAGAAAAATATGTGGTATTTAAGCACATACTAACTGCAGCAGTGTACACAAACACTACATCAGCTGAATGGCAGCTGTACAAGACTAAACCATGACTGAATGCTAACAGGAGGCACGCAGTAGCGGCGTGCTATGACAACGTATAACAATGTGTTCGGTCAGTATTATTAACTTATTGTGATCCTTCTATGCCGCTTATCATCACTAGGGTCACGGGGCGCACTGGAGCCTATCCCAGCAGTGGATGCATTGCACATATAAACAAACAGGCATTCACGCTCACATTCATAGCCATGGACAATGTAGAGTCTCCAATGAAGCTAACGTGCATGTTTTTGGAATGTGGGAGGAAACCGGAGTACCCGGAGAAAACGCACGCATGCACGGGGAGAACATGCAGACCCACAGAGATGCTCAACGGAGATTCCAACCCAGATCCTCCTGATCTCCTGACTGTGTGGCCAACATGCTAACCACGAGGCCACCGTGCGGCCGTTATTGTGATCCAGTACAAGAAACACAATAATGCTCACTTTTATTACAGTTTGCAGTGGTGTAGAAGTGCACTCAGAGCTAAAAGATGGAGAGAGACAGCTGTCAGTGTGATGAACTGCAGTTTGAAACCCATGCATTCATTTTTTATACGGCTTGCGGGTGAGCTGGAGCCTACACCAGCTAACTTTGGGCAAGAGGTGGGCTTATATGCTGGAGACCAGGGGTGTCCAAAGTGCAGCCCGGGGGCCACTTTCGGCCTGTTTATTTTAATGACATTCTAAAATTATTGTTTAAAAAGAAAAAAAGAGGAGTAACTTTACGAGGATAAAAGCAAAAATATGAACACCGTAAAGTCATAGTATTAACAGAAATAAGAGCACAAAGCTGCAATTTTTGCAAAAATTGATTGCGGGTTATGAGAATAAACCGCGTGGGCCCCCCCCTGCAAACCACAATGCAATAACGGCCAACTAGTTAAATATGAAGCTCCCTGACAGTGACGATTAAAAGCGAGCGTTGTAAAGTTGCGACTATTCCCGTGTAAGTTCGTCCAATGAAGTGGCTGCTGGTCACGGGATCCCGTCTACGGACATTTTGTGCCTTTAATAATTCAACAAAGCGGCTCCAGAGGACCCCAGTGGGGCCGCGTGGCCTCTTGGAGAGCAGAGTGGATCACTTCAAATCAATCCCATTGATAAAGGGAGATGTGTGACGTTCAGGCTCAGCAAAATATGCTCCTTTTATTTGGGGGGGGGCAGCTGGTCCTCTTAAGCGCTTAATAGACTTTTTGTGTAGACCGGTGGAAAGGGCACTAGGTTATCCTGGCCTCTTTAAATATGCATGGATTGTTTTAAGGCGTCCTGGCCCCCCCTGGCTTTACAACCAACATGCCCTGTATGCTGCAGCGGTATGATTTAAAAGTCAAATGAAGGTTGTAAGGCAACGCAGCATCAAATAGTCCTTTTCCACTGTGACTGGTTCTCAGGTTTTTTGGAGTTGGTTCTCAGCGCTTTGCTTTTCTGTTGTCCGGTTCCACAATTGCTCTTTTTGGGCTCCAAGAGCCAAGCCTTTGCATAATGAGGTGGGCGGGGTTACCTAAACAAAGTTCTGCCAATGACCTCCATCATTATTACGTCGCATTGCAACTCTAAAAAGGTAAAACGTTCCGAAAACACCCGAGGAAACCCGCTGCCTCCCAAGAAGTGCAGACGAATTTGAAACGGCGCCAATAATGGAACGCGCCAAGAGGCGAGATGGCTGCTGCCTGTTTTTGACGTTCTTTCGAACAAATGAACAACAAACTTAAGATATTAAAGAAGACTACAGAGACAAAAAGAAAGCCCTCGGCAGGGGTGGCAGTGGCAAAGCCAGAAATGTTTGATTGGGGTGTCCAAGGGGAGACCATTACTCACGTAGCGGTGGCAATGAGTTGATCCCTCAAATGTCTCGTTGGCCAGTGGGGTGGCCGGAGAGTGACCAGGGGTGGGCAGCCCGTAGCTCCGCCACTGCTGTTGGGGGGGGGGTCTATCAGAGCAATGACTAGCTAAGCTGTGTGCCGAGGACGTGTTTCCAATCATAGTTTCTTGCCACTCCTGTTGTAACTCTGGACTCCTCGGTTGACACCCCCACGCATGCTGCTGGCGGTTTTGTTGGAATTTTCCAACTATTTCAATTTTCTTCCTGCAAATTTTCTTCTGGTGATGATGACTTTATTCCCATAACGCAGTGGCTTCATCCCCGTAGCATTGTTACTTTTTTTTGCAACCTAATTTTCCAAAAAATACAACTTTATTTGTTGTTTTGTTTGTTTCTCACAATACTTCCACTTTAAAACTATAAAGCCTTTTTTCTTTAATATTTCGGCTTTATGCTACTAAAATGACGTTATTTTTCCTCATAATATTATGACGTTTTTCTTGTAAAATTACGACTTTTTCTCATTCATTTTTTAAAAGCTTTTTCCCCTTAATATTTTGACTTTATTCTTGTCAAATTACTGCTGTTTTTTTTCTATTTTTGCTGCTTTGGTTGTTGTTGTTTATTTAGTTTTCATGTTGTGTTTTTCTAACGTGCCACGGGCCATTTAAAAAACAGCCACGGGCCGCACGTTGGACACCCCTGATGTAGCGGCTATTAAAGTGAGCAAAAGATAAAAGACAGAAGGATGGAAGTCAGGTGATCTCAGCGGTGCTAAACTGCACCTTGTGTGTCAGTGAAGGCATCATTAATGCTTTGTCATTTTCCCGATGGTTTCACATTGGTGCACATTAGCGCCTGCTTGGGTCCGCCGCGTTGCTGGCTTGGTGTCGTCCAAGGAGTGCTTCAGACTGGCTGCACTCATCAGACAACATGCTTGAAGGTTTTGCAATTGAGCTGCCAGCACACTGTGAAGCCGTGTGTGAGCGTGTTTGCTTTGTGCAAAAGTCAAATGTAAGTTTAATGGAGGGGTCTGGGCTGCCTTAAGCTTAAATGATTTACCAGCGGCAGCAGCAGGAGCAGCAGGAGCAGCGGGAGCAGCGGGAGCAGCGGGAGCAGCGGGAGCAGCGGGAGTGTGTATCATTGCTTTTCTTGCCAAAAGGAGCCATTCTCAATACTGTGCTGATCCAAAAAGCTCGTGGCTTCTTAAAAACTTTAATGTCGGCGTCGTTTGATGGGTTTATCCGTCTTGGGGGGGAAAACCATCCTTTTACCCTGCCCCCGAGCAACCCTGGAGGAGCCTCCCGGACAGTTCCTAATGCGACGCCGCCTTCATCTCACAGCTTTCAAGATTCAGGACCAATTGTTGTGATGGTCACTTTTTGGGGGCTGGTTTCCTGCTAATCGCTGAAGTTTCATGCAAAGTCTTGTTGTTTGATGGATGGGTTGTCACAAAGCCCAGCAGCAGCAGCAGATCCAAACACGCTCATGTTATCTTTTTTGGGATAGACCAGCTGCATTTTAATGCGTTTTTGCCCCCGCTTTGCGGCAGACAAATTTGCTGTAGTTTGGTTTGGTGCTCTTTCATCATCGAGGGGGCGAGGTGCGCCTGATCCCAGTCCCTTTTGTTGGTCGTGTAGGGCAGGGAGGGTCATAGTTAAAGGGTCTCATCCGGGACAGCCATTAAGTCACGACCCACTTTTATTGAAGTCATTTTACATTTTTATTTCTTCTTTTTTTTTTTTTTTTTTACATTTTTATTTATGTCATTTTTATTTTCATTTTAGTATTATTCACACTTTTATTTAAGTCATTTGAATTTATTTTTAGTATTTTTTACACTTTTGTGTCGTTTTTATTTCGTTTTTTTTTTTACAATTTTATTTACGTCATTACGTTTGCCATCTTTTTTTTTATTTTTTATATGCATTTAGATAGAAACATACTTTATTTAACTCCAAGAGAAATTCACCTTTCCTTCAAAATAAAACAAAAAGCAAAACAGGAGACTTAAGACAAATAAGAAAATAGAATAAATAAATAAATACACTTTAATTTCAATAATACACGATAAATTACAATAACAATAATAATAGATAATAAGTTGGTAAGTCCAGTGGTGTGTGTGTATTTATGACTCCCCCTCTGTTTTTAACCATTTTTAAAGGCATAATAACATTTTTCAAAGTGCGTCTTAGAGGCATTTTGCCACAATAACTGCTTGCATACAAAAAATGCATAAATTAAAATGAAAAAGACCAGAAATTCTATTATTTTGCTTGCAGTCAGACATGAGTTGAATTTTAATGGAATTTTTGAGTCGCTGCCTGCGAGCCGCCCAGAATGGATCTGCAACCCACTTCTGGGTGCTGACCCACTGAACCCACTGAACCACAGGTGTAGGGTACCTAGAGGGGTGGTTGGTTACCTGGTCAGCAAACAACGCGTAAGACTGAACGCCCGATGGACTACTGGGTTGCGTTGGTCTTTTTGTTCAATTGTTTGCTGCGTTACGCTCATGACAGGCAGTGGCTCAGGAGGTTGCTGGTTCCATCCCCACTTCCTGCATCTCAGTCGCTTAGGCACGACACTTCACCCACCTTTCCTCCAGTGCTGCCCACCCTGGTGTATGAATGTGAATGAATGTTTGGTGGTGGTCGGGGAGGCCGTAGGCAGCCACGTTTCCATCAGCCTCCTCTGTGGCTGCATTTGTAGTTTACCACCACCAGTGTTTGCTCTGGGTACCTTTGGATACCTTTGGGTACCTTGTACCTTGGTCTCCCAACCTGATGGTTGCTGGTTCGATCCTCGGTCCTCCCGTGACCATATCGAAGTATCCTTGGGTTAGTAAGAGCAGCTTCTTTTGCACTGAGCCAGTAGCACAGATGTAAATACCTTTTCACATTTACTGTGACCATCAAAGTCTCACCTTCAGTTTGACACCAAGGTCACCCATGTTGACCTTGTAGATGCAGAGAAAAATGTTTTTATTTCGGATTTGTCTTTTTTTAGGAAAATGATCAGGGCTTAGTGTTCTGCGACTCACCACTGATGCTTTCCACCTGGAAAAAGCAGCTACCATGAAGTTCCACTGGGGCTCCAAATCTGCTCCTTTCTCTTGCTGCTGTTTAAACCCGAGTTGCTCCTGCAGTGAAAGACCACACTTCTTGTCTGTCAAACACGCGCGTGTCTCGCCTGTCTACTCTGTTTAAAGGGTTAATCTTCCCCGGTGCAGCTGAGACGTCCAAGTCAGGGGTGAAGGGAATTCACCCAGGTATTAAAAACCCGCTTTTAGAGGCGATCCCGCCGCATCCAGACCACGCATAAGCACACGGTAACTCATTTGTATTGTACAAAACACTGAACCCCTTACTTTAGGGCTGCTTCCCCTCTATTGGTTTGTTGCTTTTGGTAAGGACCTGGGATCCGTCTCGTCAGTCTGCTCTTGGATCAAATGTTTCTTTACTGAGAATTAAATACAAGAGAAGCTTGTTCTCATCCATTCTTGTTGTTTGTTAGTTGCTTTTGAAGTTTGCATTGAACTATTGGGGTCATGGTGAGTTGTGCACACCTTGTATGGGCTGCATGCTTTACTTTCAGCTTGATCTGCTCTTAACCATGAACGACGCATTCAAAGTGGGTAATATCCAGACTTCTCATTCCTGAAAAGAAGACAAAAGGCAAAATGTCAAGCGGTCAATGAGCACCGAAGTTAATTGTCTGGGTCCAACAGGGATGAATGATCCGTGAAAGAGCAGGTGGAGGGGTGGCTGCTCCTGCGTGGATCCAAATATCACGTAGCAGTTTACCGCCTTGCTGAAATCTCTGCACGTACACATCGTTTGCCTCCGCGGCGCACGATTGAGAGGATGTCAAAAAGGAATGAGACGGGTTGGGTTATATATGTCAGAGCCTGAACTATATTCTTACATCATCTTGGGGGCGCACCTTCAGAAGGTCTAATGGGGGCAGACATGCTGCACAGTCACACTTTGAATGCAAAAGTTGAACTTGCATGCGTGTTTGCCTTAAAACGTCACACACTACTGCATCAACAATAATAGCTGGCCAATGGAAAACAATACATCATTCGATCGTAGCTTAAGAACATTCAAATCAAGTGTTACTGAATTATTTCAACATAAAAGTGTGAAATAACACATAAATAAATATTCATATTTTCATATTTTTCACAGAATTTGTTTTTCTTTTGAGTTTTTGGAGTTTTCTGTCACTTTGTGACATTCTTACCTGTCGTACAGGTGGAAGAAGAAGTCAACCGCTGTTGATACTGAAACGTAAAACAATAAAAGACGCAGCGTTAACTTGAGTGGCGTCAAACGGAGCTGACTCAAGCGGCTGACTTTCGAACATTTGTAACTGAAGTCTTGTGTAATGCCATGCACGCGGCCATTCGAAAGGTGACGTTTCGTGTGCCTTCAGTGGAAAGTTTTTTGCAGAAATTGCTATGCTTTTGAGTTTTCAGTAACGCTGTAACCTTTTTTACAAGTGTAAAAAGAAGTGAGCCACAATTTTTGTGTGTTACACTTACGTCTCGTGCAACGTCATGCACGTTTGAAGCTTTCTGTGCTTTTAGATCAAATGTTCTCAACCTGGGACCCATATTTTCCCAAGGTCATTAAGTTGCCACCCACTTTTATTGAAGTCATGTTTAAGGGAATTGTTCAATCAAATTTGATTTGTTTGTGGTATTTTTTTAAGCCATTTTTATTTATATATATATTTTTACACTTATTGAAGTCATTTTTATTTATATTTTTTATTTCTATTGAAGTCATTTTTATTTAATTTATGTGTACTATTTTTTGTATAGTTTTTAAAAGTCATTTTAATTTTTGTTCTTGTTATTCCTTCATTCTTATTTTTATGCTTTTATTTAAGTCAAACCAAGCAAGTGTATTTGTTTTTTAACGTCATGTCGTGAAACATGAATACACGCAATTTCAGGTCCAAAGTGCATTTAGAGGAATTTATTAAGGTGTTTTGTCAAGAAAATGAGGAAGAACGTGATAACTGCATGCATACAAATCATGCATACATTGAAATGAAATATCAGAAAGACCACAAAATGAGATGTTTCATTTCTAACGGTGTCATGAACATCTACCAAGGACGAAGATGACTAAACTATCGCTCAACTTTACTTCAAAATAAGTCAGACATCAGCAGTGTGCATTTAAAATGCATTAAAAACAATGACAGTTGTTTTTTTACGGTGGGTGTGAAAGCAGGTAATTGCTGCAGAGCACCAAACACCATCCAAGACGTGTGCAAAGCCAGATAGAGTCTTGGGCATGTGATACACAGAAGATTTGGGGATGGGAACTTAAGGTATGGAAAACAGTGCGACAGAAGCCTTGAAGTAAACGCAGCCTCCCCGCGCTTTGACAAAAGTTATTTCTGCTGCTTTTGTGGCTTCCGCCAGCGACAGCGGCGCACATGAAGGTTTATAGTTACAGTGAGGATGCTGTAACACGGGCGTGTGTGCAACCATGCGGGCCTCAGGCACACAGAAATACTACACTGCCGAATATGATTAGTGGTGCTAATTTAAAACATCGTAAAGCAGAATGAAACCGGCACAATTCAAACAGCAGTTTGGTTGCAACGTGCAGGAAGGCTAGAAAGGAGTAGAATGTTTTCATTAGGGCAATTTAGCGTAATGTCCCGCTATGCTAAAAACAGCGCTGTGACATGACCACAGCAAGCGAAAGGCCCCATTTATCTCCAGGCGCCTCAGGCGGAGCTGATCCATAGGTTCCTCCACTTAATTCTTAATCAGCTTTTTACTATTTGATACCGTCTTCCCCGCTGTGGAAGCGTATGTTCATATACGCTACATGTGATGCATGCGTGCGTGATGGACAGGCTGTGGAAGCCGACAGCCTCACACACATAACCACAGAGTGCGTAGCGGCAGCTAAGCCAACTCCAGAACAATCATGTCTTTTTTTCTCCTCTCGATGCATACCTGCCTGAATGAAATAAAAAGGCTGTTTTAGAAGCAGTGGCCTGCTGAGTTTGGTTCTGAAAAGCCACTATGCCTTCCCTGCCGTGAGGTTCCTGAACGCCCCTCAATCCTGCAGGGTGTATTGTTTATTGGCAAGCTGTGTTCCCCTCGTGGGGTCTCTTGCTTCTCCGCTGAGGGCTGAGCAGAACATTCCATCAAAATCAGATTTTGCAAGAGCGTTGCAGAAAAAGACTTTTTTTTTTTGCTTTTTGGCTGTGGTTTGTTCCATGTTTCTATCTGTTTTATGTCTTATTCAGATGCAAACATAATACAGTCAACTTCTCAGTGGTGCCTTCATGAATCAGGTATTCTGGAAGCTCTTTGTGCACTTATAGTAGTATGTCGCATTTGTATCCAATTTGAGTGATTTGCAAGTATCAGGTGTGGCAAACATGCTATGCGCCCATCCACAATGTCCATCTTCTCTCCATCTCCTCCTCCTCCATCTCCCTCCTAGGGGGGAGTTTTGCAGGTTGAGCCGCCTGTCGCTGAACAGGCTTCTCTGCGCGGTGATGACGGCGTGCGGGGGGGTGGCTGGCATCATCTGTGATGGCCAGCAGTTTATTTAGAGAGCTTCTCTCTGCAAATGTCACCTGGGAGTGCAGCTTCATGCCAATCACAGAACTAGCCCTCTCTAGCTTGGTAGAAACTCCTGCAGTTGTCTGCAGCCTCCTCGGGAAGTACAGCCGGCTCTGGCCCCTCCTGGGCAGGTGGTCTTGTCACAGATGGGGCGTGGTGGGCAAGGCCAAGGACATGGACCCAAATACAGGAAAGCCAGTGTCCTAAAATCCAAATTTAAAGCTTGCCATGTCCAAAACATGAAGGACATGCAAGGAGCTACATGTAACCCATGACAAAGCACACAAGTTACCATGGCGACGTATCCTGCTAAGAAGTGAACCATCTTCGTAGTACGGTGGAACCTTGGTTACTGGTTAGCATGCTAACATCTAATATCTAAATGCAAATTCATACGTGGCGATTTAGAGACACTATAGAACTCCCTTAGTGTTATATTGTGTTATCGTGCTAGGTGCAACCACCGCCACCTTTCTGTTTTCAGGTACGTCAACAATCACATCTTCAATGAAGGCAAAAGTGACCTTAAATGTTCATTTGTCTTTTTCATTTAGGCCTGTCGCGATAAAAGTTTTTTCTGTTTGATAATTATGTTACTAATTCTTGTCGATAATTGATATTATTGTCATTTTTTAAGACCATTTTTTTCATGAATTATATGGCATAATATAAGCCGGACCCCGCCTCTTGCCCGAAGTCAGCTGGGATAGGCTGCAGCATACCCCTAATTAGGATAAGTGGCATCGAAGGTGGCTGGATGGATGGTGTGTCTGGCTCTTTGCATTTCTCAGCTCACTGTGATCAGTTTTATCATTTGTTGTGAGGACCATTGGCTCTCTGCTGGTGTATGAAAGTTAGGAATTACTTAACATCCAGGACATTGTGGCCGCCTGTGCGAAACAAGTATGTTGGGGCGGTAGGGGGGTGTGACAAACCTGGCTGACGTGCCAGAGTTCCTGCTGCGGGAGGAGCCGTTGCTTGCCAGGAAAACGTAGAAGCATAAGGTGGCTGATAAGGTTTTTTGTGTGCTCGTGGGTTTTTTTCCCCCTCAACGCGGAGAATTTGGCACAACTAGCACGCCAAATGTCATCCACATCCGTCATCCACATTCGTCATCCACATCCGTCACAGGCAGGTCAAAAAAGGAGCGCTTGATTTGCTCTCTAGCAAATCTCGCCTCATTGGTTAAAATGATTGCTGTTAATGTTTTCAGATTTATTGGCATGATGTCATAATTCCGTTATAACCGTTAGTTATTTCCATCAAGCTGGCTTTGAAAACCTGTTTACAAAATACAGAGCGGGCGCTGCTTTATGCTCAGGCTGTCTTATCTTGTCTGAATTGATCAACCACTTGGGCATGTGCAGGATGAAGCTTCCTCGCTCAGCAGGTTGTTTCATCCGAGCAGCTCAGCAAGGCTTCATTTAGAGGCGCGAAGCAAAGTGTTTCACATGGCTTGTCAACCATAGTGGTGTTTGCGTTCGGGGATGTTGTCCTCGCTTCATTCTCCCTCTGAAGCCAGCGCCGGCTTATGAAAACAACACACTTTCTGCACTGCGTCTATGCTACGTCAGCCTGTGATTTATTGTGGCTATGCTCCACCTTGTTAGCTAAAAGAAGGTCTAAATGCAGAATGTATCTGGTTAGAAGTGGAAAAATTCACTCATTTCAGTACTGAAATGAAAAAGAAATGCTCACAGAGTAGCAACACGTGCATTTAGCGCTTAGTCCTAATTTAAGACTTGAAGATGAAATTTATTTGCATGTTGAGCGTAAGTGTCACCCGACGCTGCTCCCTCCATCAGCTTTTATTGAGATATCAATAGTTTATTTTCTATAAAGCCACATTGCGAAGTGGATCCATAATTCATGCTTAAACACGGACCTGCTGGGAAAAAAGCTCCCTGGATGCAACATGTCGCAAACACATTCCGTTATATTCCAGTGGTGCCTTGGTTAACGTCATTGATCCGTTCCACAAGGTCCGATTCAAACCAAAGCAAATTTTCCCACAGAAATCCAATGAATCTGTTCCAGACACCGGACAAGGTTAACACAGAACACATTTTATAGACAACAATTATAGTTTTACATGCCAACATAATCACAAATGACAAATGAACAACAACTCAACATTTAACATCACTTGTACCTAGTTTTGTCAAGAGGGAGGGGGAGGAGAGGAGATTAAAAAACTGCACTCATGCCACAAAAATCTGTGCAAAGAGGTCGGTTGAAGGATTTTAAACATGCACAGTTTTACATTCACAAAAACACGGCCCAAACATGGCAGCGTACCACCGTGAGGCCAAGCGGCATAGAAGATGGATGGATGTCCTAGTAATCGTGATATTAAACCTTGAATGTCTCGTAGTGCGTAAACATGCAATGAACTGTTGAATGTTAATTGTGGATGATTGCAAGTGTTGATGTTTGCAATTTCAGCGTGAACGCAGTCTGCGCCTCTCTTAACAACAAGCAAATGTTTTCACTGAACTCAAGTGGAAATAAATCAAGCTGAAAGATGACTGATGAATGCATTTGATGAAAACATTTCTAATGCTGTTAGTGCGGATCAGCGCGTTTCAAGACAAAAAAAGGCGAGTGATTTCATCAGAAGGCGTTGCAAGCGTGACGCCGTTAAAGAACGTGCCAATGACAGTTATAGGCCATGAAAACATGCGCAAACGGTGTACTGGCTTAAAAAACACTTGAGGCTGGCGTTTGGTTGACATGGTTACAAGCACACACACAAACATGTCACCCGGGTCAGATGTTTATGTTCAGTGTGGACCACAACACGCTGTGGATGCTTTATTCACTTGGCCAGTTGGAGGAAAGGGAGATGAATGAATCCTTTCCAGGGGCAAACTGTGCAACTGTTGATGTTTATTGGTGAGCACGATCACCTGGAATGTAGAAAGAGAAGGCCGTGATGGCGTTAGCAGGAGCGGCATCGCTCGCATAGAAAGAATCAAAGACAAGCGACGACACCGTCGCGTGTCAGCCTGCAGGTTTCATCGTATGCAAAAGTACTTGGACAGTGATTGTGCGTGCAGGAAGGCAAAAGTTCTAAAAACTAACTGAAATATATGTCAGCTGATGAACCTTTTTCAGGGCTTCCTTTTGTGCTCCCTGTAAAAAATACTTTAAGCGTAAAAAGAAGTGAACCACTCTTATTGAATGTGGAATAGAATGTGTCACAGGACAATAAAAAAACAGCAGCAGGCCGCAAATGGCCCCCAGGCCGCATTTTGGACACCCATGCTATAAAGTTTTGGAATGTAAGCAGTATTTTCTGGAAAAAATGTGCCCTCTAAAGTTGCAAGAACTGCTGTCGGTGACGTGCCCGGTTTTATGAGACTTCAACTCGGCAAGCATCAGAAGATTAACTGCATATGTTTTGCTTTTTCTCTGGCTTTTTGCATTTGTTTTTGGGGGGGGGGGCTACATTGATTTAAAAAGCCACCCACGCATGCAGCCAAAACCAAGACCGCCAGGACACGACGTTAAAACAGAACAGGTCCTGGGAAAACAGGACATACGGTCATTATTTCCCATGACAAAAATGGCTTCTTTTTGTACATTTCGAGCGGCCCGGCTTCCACTGTGATGAACATTCTGTGTTTAATGTCCTTCTGCTCGGCTGCACGGTGACCCAGTGGTTAGCATGTTGGCCCCACAGTCAGGAGATCGTGGGTTCGTTTCTCTGTGTGGAGTTTGCGTGTTCTCTCCCACGTTGGACAAAATATGCATGATCATGAAAGGTTATTGGTCTACCCGTGCCCTGCGATCGGCTCTCGCCCAGAAGCAGCTGGGATGAAGACAGGCGGTATAGAAAATGGGTGGATGGACGTCACCCTGCTGTTGTTGCATGCGGACGACATTGTTTCGTGTCAAAACGGTGGCGCTATTACGCCAGCGTAAGCCCAACCCAGTAAATATTTGTCTTAATTATTAATATTCCAGTCGTCAATGCCTGCGCCGATTGCTTTCTCGAACTCATCCATCTGTTTAATTGCTGTTGCCAAACGCGATGACACTTTTATTGATGAGGCAACTTCATTCCAGCGGCTGATAAGAGCGGCTCAGCGGCTCGCTCCGAGTCGTTGTAATGAATTCTAACGCGTACGCTTTCATCTGTCACAGGTGTTCATACTTCCAAGCAGCATCCGCCCACACCTTATGCTTTATTGATACCCGTACGTTGCTCCTTCTTCCTCTAATGCAACACCTGCACGTGGCGCCACTAATCTGCCCGAGCTAATCCCCTTAAGCCGCCATTAAGCCTCCATTCTTTCCTGCGTAATGACTGTAGTCATCCCGGTCCATTTACCTCCAAGCTTTCAGATTTACAAAGGATTACTGCGTTTGGGGAATCTATTTGCTTGCTCTTGGATGTTTGGGTAATCCAGAGGACGTGTTGCTGGTACTGCAGCTGAATGGGCCGTGCACTTGTACATTAAATATGACACCTTTGTTGCAAGGCAAACGGGAAAAGATGCGCGTATAAATAAGGCATATCGGGGGTTTGAACTCGGTGCCATGCTGTTAGCTTGAAAAAGCCGCAGTTTGTGATTTGTGTGTTTGTGCGTGACACGTCGAGCTTCAAACACCTGTTTCTCTCAGAAACGTCTACAAAGTGAATATTGTATCGGCGCATTTGAAGCACTGCCTCCACGCGTTTAGCACCCGCTGGAAAGTTTGCAATGTGGCAGATGCAAGTGACATGTTGCTGGATGCCGCCCAAATAAACACACAGAAATAACTTTCACAGCGAGGCGTGGGTTGGAGCTGTTTGTCCTCCTTTTCAGACGTGACACTTTTTTCACTGAGTTACATTCTGTCCATCAGGGAGCAACGCTGGGAAGATGCAGAGCAGGGGTGCCCACTACGTCCATCACCAAGGTACTTTGGGTCCATCGCGTAAACGTCATATGACATCGGTCTGCTGACACCAAGGTCCCCTCTGATCCGCTCTTGCTCCCCCGCGGTGTTTCAAGCTACACACGGAGATGCAACATTCATCTTTGTTATTCTGATTAGCAATAAACGAACTCAGCGCTAAGATGCTTCTATGGAGAACACAAGTTATCCGTTCACGTGTAGCGGCTGGTTATGTAAAAAAAAAGTGTATTGTTTGACGGCTTGCACCCGTTGCTGAAACCGTTTTAATACGTCACCTTGAATTCGGCTGCATTGTCTTGTGCACATTTTCATTTCTTGTATATGGCTAATGTTGGATAGCAAATGCTAAGTGGATGTAATATGTAAGACGTGTGTGTCCTAATGAACGCTACGCAAACATATCACCAGTACTCAGGTTATGTACACAGCTACTGAGGATTATTCTATGTAATTATGACATCAACTACTTTGATGGCCTGTGAACTTTGAAAATGTGACTGTGAAATACTAATCATGAATATTTACAATAGTATTTCAGAGTTACATTTTATATATGTGATATGCTTGATACAAGGAGGTAGATCAGTTGGACTTGTAACGTGCATGCGTGCACCCCTGATATCCAGTACATGTATGACCTACAGAAATACAGTATATTATTGTAAATATAGTATATACACAGTATCTACAGAGTTTTGTCAATAAGAGTATCGTATACTAGCTTGTTTCTTCACACCGTGGTGGTTCCTTGGTTTCTACTGTGACACACACACACACACACACACACACACGCACACACACACGCACACACGCACACACACACACACACACACACACGCATGCACACAGAGCCTCCAAACAGTCATAACACTTGATAATCAGGAGCTAGAAATAAAAAAAAGGAAGGTAACCCAGGAGAGCGATGCCATCAGCAGATTTTATGATTGCTGCGCGCCAGCCGAGGGCCCCCGCTTGAGACATGAATTTGTGCATGAAGGTGAAGGGCGCCACGCGAACGACTGCCTCCGTGTTACTTTGGAGCTGAACGACTCGCCGAGGAGCTTCCCGAGTCACTTAACAGCTTAAAAAGATCCAACACAAGGAAATGTTTGCAATCTGTTCGTATTCATTTGATAAGTAACGAACAGGAGCGGTGGCAGCTTTACGTGCCTATAAAATAAAAGCGGGTGCATTTCACGATGCGCTACTTGAAAAGATGTCCGTAAGACTTATGACGCCCGCCTCCGAGCCTGTGATTGATGGCGTCATTGCCGTGACGACATGCTACGTCGTACGTACTGTGGAATATGCTTCAGCACAAAGCAGCATGTGTTTTCAACTCGGGCCTCGTGTGTGTTGTCTGTGTCTCCTAGGTCATCCTCATGCTGACCAAATACTACGACTTCAGCGCGGGCAGAGTGACGGAAAGTTCTCTGTGGAGGTAAGGAAGATGCTCATTCGACATGTGCCATGGCTGCCATCGGTTCAGTAGAACCTGACTCGCTTGGAACAAACCCACTTTTCTTCCATTTTACTCTCAGTTCAGCATCTTTGTGGTCAAAAATGGCCAAATGGACTGAATTGTTTTCCTTTGTATGTCTTTTGCATATCATTAAGTGTAAAATATCCATTCCGTGTACAGTATTAACTCTTCAAATGTCAGTTTGTTTGCTTGGTGCTCTTTTTACATTTTAAATGACTTTTAACGAGTTTCAGTTGGCAAAAAAGGCCACGGTCAGATTGTTTATTATTATTATTATGATTTTAACTGACGTGTGTTCTTGTCAAAGTTTCAAATATACATTCATTTTCAACTGTAACCCTTCAGGCCAATTTGCACAAAACATGTTTTTGGAAAACAACCTCAAAAATGACAAAGCTCACTTTATTAGGCTTCAGATGGCCAAAAGTTCCGGAAGCCTGCTTCTGCCACTGAAAGGAAAACAAAATCCCAATGGTAAGTCGTAATCGTGAGATAGGAAGTCCAAATTATGAGATCAAGAGTTGAAAGGATGAGATAAAAAGTCATAATTATGATGGGAAAGTCAAGTCGAACTTACAAGATAGGAAAGTGATAATTTGGACTTTTTAACGTCATCATATCAGCCACCTTAAATGCCAGCGCTGCCGCGTTTGAAAAGTGCAAAAAATTCATCAGAGACCTCCGTGGTGTGACACCGGCTGATTGGAGCGTGTGCCCGAATACAGTGCACCTTGCTGGGCCACAGCAGGTGGCTCCTCCCCCTCTATACTCTGGTTCTCCTGGTAGCAGTGATGTCATCATGTTTCATTAGGACTAATCAACAGGTACTAATTAGTTCCAGTCTTTCTTACCTCCACGTGTGCACAAGAACTTACATCCAAATAAACAAGTATCTGTGCTCTATCAGTCCTCCATGAAGTTATGGAATCCTGCTTCCACCACTGAAAAAAAATCCCAATGTTAAGTCATAATTATTAATTCATTAGTTCATTAATTATTATATAATTATAAGACAATAAGATGAAAACTCATAATTGTGAGATCAAAAGCCAAAATTATGAGATAAAAAGTAAAAACTGTGAGATTAAAAAGGTGAAATTATGAGCTAAAAAATAAAAATTGTGAGATAAAAAGTTGAACTCACGAGATAAAAATTCATAATTATGAGATAAAAAGTCAAAATATGAGAGAAAAAGTTATTATTATTGTGAGATGAAAAATCGAAATTACGAGATTAAAAAGTCATAATTATGAGATAGGAAAGTCGTAATTGCGAGAAAAAAAAACAAATTACGAGATAAAAAGACATAATTATAAGATAAAAAGATGAAATTCGGAGGTCAAAAGTCAGGACTGTGCAGGTTCCTGGTTGTTGTCGTCTGTCAGGGTCATGGGGGTGCATCGCACGCCACTGAAGTTGGTCAAGGCCAAATTCTTTGGAGTCCTTATACCTCCAGGTGTGCACAAGGTACGCTTAAATCTAAATAAAAAAGCAGATATCAAAAAGGTATCGGTTATCGGTACCATGTCGGTCTTGAGAAGCAGGAAGTGATCTGCGTTGGTATCGTGTGCAAGAAAAAGGAAAGATATCGTGCGTCTCTCACCGAAAGAGCTGAACCTGAAAAGAAAAGACAAAAAGGTCCAACAAAAGAACACAAAAGGCCGTCATGGAAATAAAGCGCCGCGGGGTTTGAAGTTGTAAAAGTTCTGTGAAAAAGTTTACGGGCCAAAGCGTCACCAGCGCTGATAATAGCTGCCCTTCCCCCGACGGTGCACGCGACACCAGATATCCTTGTTTATGTTGATAATTAGAGAAATCTCCGTTCATCTAGCAAATTGCTTGCACAATTCTGCTGTTGCAATTTTCCGCCTGCCTGCCATGCTTAATGATACCATCAGCATCCTAACCGCGAGGTGTTGCTCCAAATCCCCCCTTCGCCGCCATGACCGTGTCCCCTGATTGAATTTTAGATCCACTGATTACGGGAGCACCTACGAGAAACTTAATGAGAAAGTGGGGCCCAAAACCATCCTGAGCTACCTCTACGTGAGCCCCAACAACAAGCGCAAGGTAAGTGGAGGCTGTCGGAGCTCATCGGCTGCGTGTGCCGGAGTTGCCATCATTTTCACTGCGAAGCAGCCCGGCGGGAGGCCGTGGTGTGTGTGTGTGTGCGTGTGTGTGTGTGTGTGTGAGAGAGCACACCACACCAGCACAATGAAGCCCTCCGGCACGGCAGCTGTCAGGTTGGGCTGCTGATATCCCTCCCCCCACACCCACGTAGTGTATCTCCTTTCTCCTCTCATCTCAGATCATGCTCCTGACCGACCCGGAGGTGGAGAGCAGCCTGCTCATTAGCCTTGACGAGGGGGCGTCCTATCAGAAACACAGCTTAGCCTTTGATATCCTCAGCCTTCTTTTTCACCCCGAGCAGGAGGACTGGATCCTGGCTTACAGCCACGACCAAAAGGTAACGGCCAGCTGTCAGATGGCGTGAAAACAAAAACCTCTGGATGGGAGTAAAAGGTGATGCTGACGGTGCACTCGGTGGTTCCACGTGAGGCTTCGGCCAGACTCTGCATCGCACGCTCTTATTTTGAAGGGTTGGTCTGAACCTGCAAGTGTAGCCATTTTATGCAAACGTTCAAGGATGGCCAAGTCAGCTGAGGTCACAAGTTTTTCTCAACGCTCTACATTTTCCTCTATGTTGTTTAGATCTACACTTGCAGCATCTTCCATTCATCAAGGATTTAGGGTGTGTGTGAGTACGTGTTCCTTTTAAAGATTTCGGATGAGTACGTGTTCCTTTTAAAGATTTCGGATGAGTACGTGTTCCTTTTAAAGACTTTGGATGAGTACGTGTTCCTTTTAAAGATTTCGGATGAGTACGTGTTCCTTTTCAGCGTCCTGCCAAGCACCATTCATTCTCTTTTCGACCGGACAGAATTCACCTTTTTTAGGATTTTAGCAAATAGCTTTTCTGGTAGTTCACCCTCCATTGATCTACTTTCAGTGTTTTATCAAAACATTTTAATTGCATTTTTTAATTGTTATTTTTTTGATTTAAATAATTCAATGTATTGATTATTTCATTTCATTGTTTTTCTATCATTTTCTCTCCTTTCTGTCCTTTTCAATCATTTAAAAATCAATTTCATTCTTTTTAAATAGAATTGTAGTTCATTTTCATCCATTTTTTTGTTAGTCCATTTATTGATTTATTTCATTGTTTTGAATGTATTTTTCCAACTTGCATGTATGACAACAAGATGGCCAGCGTAGCTTGGGTCAAAGGTCACGCGATGCACATTTTCAACTCTCGGTCAGTCATAACTAATCATTAGGATATTAATAATAATGATAAATTAAGATTTTTTAATTCCATTCATTTTTTTTACTATTATTTTTAGCATTGTATTTTTAATGTATTTATTTAAAAAAGAATAATAAAATGTACAGTCAAACCTGTCTTAGCGGCCACCTTTATAGAACGGCCACCTGCCTATAGCAGCCACTGAAAAATCCCCCGCAGCAAATTTGCATGTTATAGACCCTGTGTATAGCAGTCACCTGTCCAACGCGGCCAGCGGCCACCCATTTTGTCTCCCTTGGTCAATATCTGACCGCATATAGCGGCCAAATTACCAACTCAAGTAGAAGCTTCATGCCCAAAAAAGTTTTGTTTTTCAATCAATGAAGCCGTCGTGTGTAGACTTTAATTACTGAGTCCTAGCTCAGTCACAATCATTCACAAGATCCACACAAACTGTCAGTTGTTCCACATAAAAAAGCCGTCTTCTTTTGAGCTTGCTATTTCCTGGTCAAACATGTAACTTTAAGAGCATTTGCACCAAAACATTACCGCAAAGTATGCTGGGAACAGGACGTGCTCCCAGTGACGCTACAATAAAAAAAACATACGCTAGCATGCATGCGGCAGCGGGAGCAAAACTGAGTTCGGTTGTACTTAATTGAAGTATTTTAGAATGTACTCACCTTATTTTTGATCAATCCTCATCCACAAATCCATCAAAGTCCTCATCTTCTGTATTCGACACAAACAAAGCCATCTTCTTCTCCGTTCGCTACTAGTCTGTTAACTTGTCAGTGTTATTCAGCTCCGAAGCAAAGAAGGAAACTTCTCCTGTTGCTTCTGCCAACTTTATTTCTTGAACGCGGCCACCAGACAGCAGCTCAGAACACACACACATCTCTCAGCATCGTCTCTCCTTCCTGCTTGCCCACAAGGCAAAGGTTAAACAAGCCCCACTACATAGCTGTCCAGCCAATGCCTGTAAGAAATGACACCGTTTATTTCCTGGTGTGCACTGGTCAATACTGTAATGCCGCTCGTTGTGGGGAAGGAGAGACTCACGTCGCCGATGCACTTTAATGGCTTTATTAACAGCGGAGAACACTGCAGGACTTTACATCCACGCCAACATAAACACACTTCCCAACTCTCTCCAAACTCACAGCTAGCACTGAGCCTAGCTCTCCTGCTCGGGACGCCCACCGTCACTTCCCGTCACTTCCTGATGAACTAAAGCTGTAATGACACTCTCCCGTATAAAAAGTAAAATATTAAAAACAAGCGTAAGACATTACTAGCACAGCTTTGTTCTGTGGGTCGTGGATAATAACAAGCCTAGTAGTGCTGTACAACTTTTATCCGCAGTCACACAGTGCCCTCTACTGGTCAACATTATTATTATTTTTTCCCCTTTTTTTTCCTCTACTGGTTAACATTCAAAATGGACGCCAACCTGTCTATAGAGGCCACCTGTCTATAGCGGCCACTTTTGCAGTCTCCCTCTAGTGGCCGCTATAGACAAGTTTGACTGTATTTATTATTTCATTCTTTTTTTCCACTGATATTTCCCTGTGGGTATTTAGAGTTTCAATCATTTTCTTACCTTTCAAATCATTTCCCATAATGCCGCTCTTTTTTTATTTCATGTGTCATTTCATTGACTTCATTTTAATAGTCAGAATTATTTTTTTGGCAAAGCGTCAAAACATTGTTTGCTTTTTTGCCGTTGGACGTAAGATCACAGCACTCTTTTAACAGCAACAGTGATTACATTATTATTATTATTATTATTATTATTATTACATTAGTGTTATTGTTATTTAATTTTCATTTTTATTTTCATTTTTAATAATAATAACAATATCATAATAATAATAATAATAATTAATATTGTTATTGTTATGTTACTACTGTATTATTATTATTATTATTATTATTATTATTATTATTATTATTATTACATTAGTGTTATTGTTATTTAATTTTCATTTTTATTTTCATTTTTAATAATAATAACAATATCATAATAATAATAATAATTAATATTGTTATTGTTATGTTTCTACTGTATTATTATTATTATTATTATTATTATTATTATTATTATTATTATTATTATTATGTGTTATATTAGAGTTATTGTTGGCATTGTATGTCAGGAAAAGAAACCCATGGATTTTTAGTCCAAAAATGCTTAAAGTAGTTAAGCAGAGCAGTTAGCAAACGCACACACACACACACACACACACACGCACGCTTGGAGGCATGTTTTGGGCACCCGTCATGGCGTCTTACTTTGAGTTTGTGGCGATTGACCCCAACGTTAACCTCCAAGCAGGTCTCTGCTCCTAAACCTAACGTCTGCTGACATGACGGACAAAATAAAGCCCCCACAAAGGTCACCACAGTGTGACCTTGCAAACAACGTTATGGCATACTGACGCACACGCACACATGCTGCCTTTATTGGGGGGTGTGAAGCCCGCTGTCTGCTTCACTCAACACTGCAGGCCGCCCCCCCGTCCCCCCCACCCAGACTTGCTATTGCGAGCGAGCAAAGCAGCCGAGGTGTGAGAAGTGAGATAAATGACGCGGGGTGGAGATGAAAGCCTGGTGGACGAGCGCCCACCTCCCCGAATAAAGATGCACTGGACAGGCTCGCCTCGCGGTCATCCAGTGCGTCTTTTGTAAAGGTCACTTTCAGCTTTTCTTTCTTCACTCCCGCCGTGCCGCTCCTCTCTGGACTGGTTTCATCTTCCATTTATCGATTGTTCTGTCTTTTAAAAGTTGTCTGCTGAGTCTCCGAAATGGCGCGAAGCCTCTTAAAAGCCTCCTGCCGGAGGACTGCTCACGGCGCCGTGCGCTTCGTCCTCCTGCACTTGTCTCCATCTTTTAGGCTAACGATGGTATCAGACGTTGCGAGGACGACGAGGAGGCGGTCGCTGGACAATCTCCGCAAACTAAGCCAAAACAACATCAGCAACCCCGACTGTCCTCTGGAGGGCTCATGTCGCATTCACAGACGGCTGGAAATCACAACACTCTTAACGTCACAGTGCACGTGACTTCCAGGTTGCTGATCCTTTGAAAGCCACAGCAATAACTAGGCAGTGTGGTGGTCTCATCACTGTTGCTAGTCGCTCTTATTGCCTTTTACTCTTTGTTGCACTTTCATTTAGTCTTGTCCTCAGTGTTTTATGACAGTATTTTACATGTACTTCACGGTCCTCAGTGTTTTATGACAGTATTTTACATGTAGCCTGTGGTTGTTCTTTATTGGCCCCCAGCACATTCTAAAATTATCCAAATATGCCGCTTATCCTAACAAAAAAAATACAAAAAAAACAGCAATGACGAATAAATCAGCAGTCATTTTACAAGAATAAAGTCAAAATATTAAGATAAAAAAATTGCAATTTTACAAAAAAGACAGAATTTGATGAGAATAACGTCATTTTAGTAGCATTAAGTTGATAAAAGACTTTTTTTTTTAAGTTAGAATATTACAAAAAACAAACCAATAACAAATAAAGTTGTCTTTTTTGTGGAAAAAGTTGTGTTACGAGAATAAAGGCAAAATATTAAGATTTGACAACATTTGTCAACATTTGACAAAAATAACATTTTAGTAGCATAAAGGTGACATTATTTAAGGTTTTTTTCAGTGGTACTGTTATGAAAAAGAAACCAAAAAACCCAAAAGTTGACATTTTTGCAGAAAAAGTTATGTTACGAGAATAAAGGCAAAACATTTTGGGAATAAAGTCAGAACTACGAGAAGAACATTTACAAGAAGTACGTTGAAGTAGTGGAAAAGTGAAAAAAAACAGCAGAAATGGAAAAATCAGCAGTTATTTTAGGCAAATAAAGTCAAAATATGAAGATGAAAAAAGCTGTCATTTCACAAAAAAAGGTTGTAATTTTTTATCATAAATTTTAAATATATTTTTTAAAAGTTGTAATATTATAAAAAACAAAGAAAATAACAAATGAAGTTGTCATTTTTGGGGGAAAGGTTATGTTATGAGAATAAAGGCAAGTAAAAAAGTAAAAAAAAAAAAGTCAACTTTTGACCAAAATTACATCATTTTCGTAGCATCAAGTTGGCATACGAAAGAAAAATAATTTTTTAAAGTTGTAATATTATAAAAAAGCAATGAAAAAACAACTGCAGAAATGTTAAAAGCAGCTGTCATTTTAGGAGAGTAAAGCCACAATATTAAAAGCAAAGAGTGCCAATGATTGCGGGGAAAAAGAACCTCATTTTAGTCGCAAAGCGTCGAACCGTGAAAGACAAAAAGGCTCTCTTTTCAAGTTGTAATGATGACAAACAACAAAAGGTCGTCTGGGAAACAGCTGCATTGAAGTCCTAATATTTATAACATCACCACTTGAACATTTGCAAAATGATGTCAGAAAGTTGAAATGTTTGGAACATTAAAAAAAATGGGAAAAAGGATAAAAATTGTATTTTTCACCTTCACGACAAAGCTGACCTGCACTTTTTTCTTGCGTATATTTCACTTGTTAGCACATCTCCTACAAAATATCAAAGTGGCAAAGTTGCATTATTTAGTTTCCCTCGTGTGGCCCTCGTTGGAAAAAGCCAGTGTGGTTATGGATTTTGGGAAGAAAGGCGTTCTTGTTCCGGTGCCTCCAGCACGTGAGGGCAACGGGTCACGCAGTTCAAAGCCGATGCCGACAGTCCTTGCTCTGCTGAGGCAGCGGGGGGTGGAAATGTCCGTCAGGGAAGGGAGAAGGCTGCTTTGCTGCTCTCTGAAGCAACCCCCCCGGCCGCCACAGCTACGACTCAGCTATCGTAGCGTGCTGTGACGCAGCGTGCCATCCAGCTCACCGTGGGCGAGCGGCAGAAGGTCAGTAGCCGGTCGGAGTCCAGGTTGTGCTTCCCGAGGACCCTCAGGAAGTCATGTAAAGCCTGCTGATGGGGAGGGGGGCTGTTGCTGCCGAGGCTTTCCCTGGGGACGGGGATTGCGGTGCGACAATTTTTCTTCAAATGATATTTCGATATTGATTTCATATTTTATTAATCCTGTCATAGAAAGAAAAGAAAATGAAACCAAAAGCTAACAACCTTTTTTAATCCTCATATTTTGACTTTATTTGCGTAAAATGACTGCTGCTCCATTTCTGCTGTTTTTTTTCACCTTTCCACTACTTCAACCTACTTCTTGTAAATGTTCTTCTCATGGTTCTGACTTTATTCCCAAAATGTTTTGCCTTTATTCTCGTATCATAACTTTCCCCCCAAATGACAACTTTATTTCATATTTTGTTTGTTTTTCATAATACACCTTTTAAAAAAGATTTGTTCTTTAATATGGAAATGGAAATAAGTTGAAATGTTGATACTAATAATAGACTTGACTGGACATCGTCTGTACGTAACGTCTTCATCCTTCCTTGGTTTTACTCGTCTGAGGCGTTTGTTTAGTGTTTGGTGCGGAATACAAGACAAAACAGCTTTTTAAAAAACAATCATCATTTTCTGGGCTAAAATGCCATCTTGTATTTACAACGGACTATTAGGCCCACCTGGAAAAAAATATCTGACATTTTGAGAATAAATTCATGCATTTATGAGAAAAAAACTTGCAATATTACAAGAATAAAGTCGGAAATTTATGAGAAAAAAAGTCAAAATACTACCTTTGCCCAAGGCCAAAGGTCACATAAGTCCCCCGCTGTCATAGCTGTCTCAGGCGATGCCTGTTAGGACGGAATATCAAAATAATCCGAGATTTCCAGAATAAAGTCGTAAATCTACGAGGAAAAAACTCGTAATATTACGAGAATAAAGTGGTAGATTTGCCAGAATAAAAGTGAGAAGATGCAGTGTGTTTGTGCTCAACTGCTGTGTTTTGCTGCCACGTTATAAATAAAAGCTTGCCTGAAGCAAGAGCAAAGTTTCCTTCCTTCCTGGAGAGCTACGCTGTGTTGCCCCTCCTAACACGACCACTTTATTATCGTACATTCATGACTTGGAATCTCAGTCTTGGTGAACGTGGCCCTAATACTCGGTCACATCAATTGGAGTCTATATCATGCATTTCTATGTACCTCCGCTTCTGCTAAGAGTTGTAAACTTGTCTTCCTGACACCTGCTGGATGGAAGAGGAACTGCCAAACGTAGGACGTCAAGTCCTGGCTGGCTCATCCGTTCTGCCGTCTCGTGTGAACTGAACAACATCGTTTCTAAGCGAGTGCAAGCTTTGCAATGACAGAGAAATAATTTATTCTCCGAGGCCGATTAATGAGCTGCAATGCTGCTGAGTCAGCAGAGAAGACTTTTTAAACGCAGAAGCTCATTTGCATATCAAAAAGCGCCACCCGTCTGCACGGCATTTGGTCTTTTTTCGTATTGAATTCACACATATCAGCGCCTTTCATCTCCTCGCAGTCGTTGCATTTTCACCCCATTCTTCTCTCTCTTTGCAGCTTTACGTCTCTGTCGAATTTGGGAGGAGGTGGCAGCTTGTGCACGACGGCGTCGTCCCCAACAGATTCTATTGGTGAGCTCCCCCACACCCGAAACATGTACACATCTTGTTGAGACGCAAGCATGCGCGAGAAACCTCGAGCTGTCCTTCCCTGTCTCGTCTTTCTTTTCTCTTCTGGCAGCCTGATTTGTCTTTGCAGGGAACATGATCACACACGAGTGGCTTAGCAGTACGCTGCAATAGCAACCTTACTTTTTTTTTTTTAACTTTTGCCACTTCACCACTTACCTCTGTACCATTTCAAGCCATTCGTTGAACTTGAACCACTTGAATTTCAATCAATATCTGGAATAGAATTGGGCTGTTCTCAAAGCTTTGAGCGGTAGTGTAGTTGTTCAGATATCTGAGCTGCCACAAAAGCAAAAAAACATTTGTGTCAAAGTGAAAGTTATGCTTGAAATGTATCTTTTCACAAAAAGCTGCTTTTCTCCCTTTTCTAGTTGGGAGCTGATATTTTCCTGAAACTTACCTACGTTCCTATATTCCTATGTTCCTTACCTATGTTACCTATGTTCCACTGCTGACCACTAAAGAACACAAAAAGGTAGAATAAACGTATTTTCCTGATGCAAGACGAGAGTGTAATGTTTCCTTTGGTAGGTTCCATGTTTCTGTAGCCATGCAACACAATAGTCTGTGTGCCGGGAAACATCAGTCAAAATGTCTTTTGAAAAACAGCCGGGATTGAATGAGTTCAATTCTATTTTTAGAATGTGTGAAGGGCCAATAAAAAAAAAACATCCCTGGTAAACGGTCCCCCGGGCCACGCTTTGCACACCCCTGCTTTAAAGCAACTTTTGCCATTTTGGATCCATCCTGAACACAACGCTAAAGTGATTTGTGTGGATTTGCATCCCCGCAGAGGAAGTGGTCATATTTACATGTCGGGTGACTCATACTGCAGCACTGCACTCTGCAATCAATACATTCCAGCAAAAGGTGTTTTACTTTGATTGCAGTTTGGTGACTTTCCATAAGCCCGAGTGAATAATGGCACATCATCCATCCATCCATCCATCCATCCATCTTCTATGCTGCTTCTCCTCATTAATGGCACATAATGCTGATGTTTTATTATCAGAGGGAGTGACAAGGAGTTTAGGGAGGCTGCTCTTGTTTTGCTGAATTATGCATGCATCCACTTTTTTGCATAATGCACTAAGCAACTAGTTTACACATGATGGTTAATATTTGATGATACCGAGACATTCAGCTCATGAAATATCAAGTCATCACGGCCCAAAAACCGTCCGTCACCATCAAAGAAAGAAAGATGTCTGCAAGCGCAAGTAGGAAGATTAAAGCCCAGGTTGGAGCTTTAACAGATTTTTGTATTATTCTTTTTTATGGTTGTTGGCTCTGGGGGAGAGATGATGACTTGTGGATTTGATGCCCAACTAAGCACAACGACAGGTTTAATGCAGACTGGCGCAAACAAATCATTTGAGCCAAGCAAGTTATTACGGCGTCAATACTGGGTCACCGTTAAATACAGCGGGTGCAAGGCAAGCTAGATGGCCTCGTTCAGCAGTAGGGGGGCCGTTGTTTGATTCCTGTTTGCCGCCTGGGAAATATTAGACAGTAATGTCACATGTGACCTTGGCAGCTTGAGATTTCAAATCATTTTGCTTTCGGACTTTTGCTCTTCCGGATCAACGACATGACCCTGGTGAGAAAGACTGATCAGTGAAATGTTCTACAAAATGTGAAAACGTGCTCTTTTGATGGGTTACTACGGTGCTGCTCTGTTATTTCCTGTCATGCCCCAGCTGGGGGCCACAAGTGTTTAATGAAATACTCTTGAGAAAGTGATAGTATTTATCTGGACTGTTCAGACCGAACTCCAATGACACCAGCGAAATGCAACAAAATGGAGAGCAGTGAAGCAGTGAAGCATCAAAGCGTATTCAAGAGTCAAATTGTATGTTGAGTACCGCTAATTCATACACGTTGGCAGGTCTGCACTCATATTTAAAGTCTCACTGCGACTCCCCCCAAGGGGGCCTGCCCCACAATGTGAGAAGCACTGGGTTGGTGAAATTAGTCAATAGAATGAATGTAAGGAAATAACCCATCTCAAGAAATTGTCAAACCACAACACAGTTTTAAATTGAATTGAATTGAATTTTATTTTATTTTATGTTAATGCAGGCTGAGCTGTTTGCTCGTTACTGCTGTTACAACATTGGTTCTGTTGCTGCTGTGTTAAGCGATACACTTAAAATTGAAGTTATATGTTGTTTATTTGATATAATTGTATTCACTTTAAGAATGTAATTGTATAGAAATATATATATATATATATATATATATATATATATATATATATATATATATATAGAGAGAGAGAGAGAGAGAGAGAGAGAGAGAGAGAGAGAGAGAGAGAGAGAGAGAGAGAGAGAGAGAGAGAGAGAGAGAGAGAGTTTTCATGTCCTGCTCACAATGAACGCCCCCCCCCTCTGCTTTGGGATTGGGATCATTCAACTAGAGAATTTGCCGTGGGTTTACGATGCCAAAAGTTGGCATTGATGACAAAAGACGAATAACCTCAAAGTCAAACTACTGCAATTGGTGATTTATTGACACTTTAGAGAGGCTTCAAAATAAAAGTTGAGGCATCGGTTGTTGTTTCACATTGCAGGACGAACGACCTCGTTCTGATGTTAAAATGAGATTTTATTCAGGAAATAAATCCAACTGGAACGTTCCCATCAATTCCCTTCAACACTGAAGCTTCCATGAAGGAATTACGTAACTGCATCCTGCACTTCTTTTTTCTTTTGGAGAGAGCCAGCGAGAGAGAATCCAACAAAGATGATTTACTTTTTAACATACACCCTGGTCGGGCGGGCGGCGGGGTGCGTATTAGTTATGGGGGGCAGTTTAACATCGCCGGGGCGCCATGTCGGTGCAAGGGCTGCTGTTTGCTGATAGAATAGGATGAAGTATTGGACAGAAAGTCCATTAAAAGAGATGGAGCTGGGAAGCAATTACAGAGTGCTGAGGGAAGCAGGACGCACCTCGTTATATTGGAGCTCAGACACGCCATGGAAGATAAGAAGGAGCCCCTCCTGTGTCAAAACAGCCGCTATCAATACAACAAGTGGCCACTCCTGTCACTAAGCGCATGACCGCCGTCATGTCGAGTCTCCTCTCAAAGCCAGAGAACACGTCCAGGTACACTTCAGGTCACATGTCCATCACTGTAATGCGTGAGCTGCTTGTATTATTGCCTGGGGCGTTGAAGAAGGGGGAGAAATTAGAAAGGTGTACCAGGGCCCCAAGCACGGGGTAGTGAGGGGGTTGAAGATGTTTTTCTTTTATTCAAATGTCCGTCCATCCATTTTCTATGCCGCTCATCCTCATAAGGGTCGCCGGAGTATGCTGGAGCCCGTCCCAGCTGACTTGGGCGAGAGGCGGAGTACACCCTGGACTGGTCGCCAGCCAATCGCAGGGCACATATAGACAAACCAGACCATACCTTACCATGCCATGCCATGCCATACCAAACCATACCATACCGTACCATACCATACAAAACCAAACCAAACCGTACCATACCGTACCATACCATACCGTACCGTACCACACCGCACCATACCGTACCGTACCATACCGTACCATACCGTACCGTACAGTACCATACCGCACCGTACCGTACTGTACCGTACCGTACCATACCATACCATACCATACCGTACCATACCGTACCGTACCATACCATACCATACCGTACCATACCATACAAAACCAAACCAAACCGTACCATACCGTACCATACCATACCGTACCGTACCACACCGCACCATACCGTACCGTACCATACCGTACAGTACCATACCGCACCGTACCGTACTGTACCGTACCGTACCATACCATACCATACCATATCGTACCATACCGTACCGTACCATACCATACTGTACCATACCCTACCGTACCATACCATACCATACCGTACCATACCGTTGGACAATTTAGAATCTCCAATTAACCGAACATGCATGTTTTTGAAATGTGGGAGGAAATCAGAGTACCGAAATCGGAGAAAACCCACACACACACACACACGGGGAGAACATGCAGAGGGCATGCAGAGGGCCCTCGTTTAAATATGTCAGTTGTAAAAACCGACATCATAAATGTGAAGATAAAATCCTTTTTAGACTTAGACAGACTTTATTGATCAACAAGGGAAGTTGCTTGCTTACGGTAGCTCAATTGCAGAAGAAGAAGAAAAACGCTCTTAAATAAAATGCAGTACAGTATGAATAAAATACAATCAAATAAAAAGAGTAGAAAGATAAGCAAGATTTGCGTATGCACAAATAGTGTGTAGAAATATAAGTAAGCACATGTACATGTACACTTTATACAAGGGCGGGCAGACAGTACAGTCCAATAATGCTGGCAATGATCTTTTACAGAAGGCGAGGTATTGTAGAGCTGGATGGCGTGTGGAATAAATGAAGTCCTGTAGCGTTCACTGTTGGAACGGAAATGGAGGAGTCTGTTGGAGAATGAAGTCCGCTGCCACTCCATTTGTTGTACGGTTGCCCATGATGGAGAGCACTTTGTCCAGTGTCCTCCTGTCTCTCACTGTTACAAACGCCTCCAACTGAGTGCCGATAACTTGTTCGGCTTTTCGGATCAGTTTGTCCATCCGGTTTATGTCCGTTTTGCTGGTGCTGCTCCCCCAACAAACCACAACAAAGTATAGGCCCTGGTTACCACAGACTGGTAGAAGATTTCCAGCAGCTTGCTGCACACATTGAAGGACCTAAGCTTCCTCAGGAAGTCGAGTCTGGTCATGTCCTTCTTATAGAGCATTGCTGTTGTCCTTCCACTCCAGTCTGCTGCCCATGTGGACCCCCAAGTACTTGTGGTGGTCCACTACTGCCGCCACCTGGCCCTCAGTGGTGATGGGCTCCGCTGGAGTCACCTTCCTCCTGAAGTCCATCACCATTTAGTTGTGAAAGTTCGATAAGATGGCTTAGGACCAACACCCACCTTGCAAAAATGCAAAATGGTTCATTCCACCTGGTAGGACCTCATTCATACACAAGGCTGCGAGCGGCATCATGACCCCCGCTAAGACAAAATCAGGCTGCCAGAAGAGAACAGAAAGCTAAAAAGCACGGATTCATGCTGCAACGTCAGTTTTTTCATGAGACCCAGATGTGCCTGGCTGCACCCTCGCTCCTGGCTGTATGATACGAAAAAAGGAAGCACAAAATCACCTTCAGATAGACAAAAACACATTTGACTTACTTTTTGAAGACAACATACATCACAGGTGAAACTTGCAGAGGATGAGACGCCTCCTTTAAGGAGACTTTGGTGAACTCGGTGTCTTCCACTGCTGAGAAAGGCTGCTCTCGTCCGATGAATATTAGCTTAGCCATCTGACTGTCGCACACATACGGGCGAGTGTTAGCCACATGTCTGTGTTAGCTGCCGTTTGACTGCTGACCACATGGTGAGCCTCCAAACCTCACCACGCTCCCTGCAGGGGAGCTCTTTAACGTGCTACCCCCACAAGACAGTTTTGGTTGCACGTGTTGGCAGTTATGTTCCACACGACAGACGTGATTGCTTTTGCTTTGAAGGACAGCGGGAGGGCGACATTGCCAAAGACGTCAGTTAGGGCAAGACACTACACTGCGCAAAAGGATCACTGGTTGCAATAGTGCTAGCCACAGGTGATCTGTCGGCGCATCCCTGAAGAACACCTACAACGTTTTTCCAAAGAAAGATCAGTACAGCCCCAATGTTGCAGCACATCTTCTAGTCTGCTTTGGAGGTCATTTATGGGCCTGCCTTTTTGAGATCCTGTTCTGTGAGCCCCCCGTCAAACAACACAAAACACAGTAAAACAACTTCAGGATACACTACAGTGTGTATGTGTGCGCGTGTGTGTGTGTGTGTGTGGTTTGAGGGTGGGGCGGAAGGCTTATACTGGATATGAGGTGTCAGAATTTGCCTGATTATTGCTCCTGCGAGGACGGCGGTTATGAACGGCTTCTCACATAGAATGATGAAACATGAGGGCTAAATATGGCCCACATTGTCTATTCTCTCTGTTCTGTATTTCATTTATTATTTACAGCTTATCCATAATACAGGAAGCTTCATTAAGACATCTAACGCGTGGACACAAGTTCATCGTTTTTGTTGAAGCACTTAGAAATTCAAAACACTTAACTATCTATAACTACACTGCTCAAAAAAATTAAAGGAACACTTAAAAAACACATCAGATCTAAACTGGGGAAAAATGATCTTGAATATCTTTCCTGATAATAAGTGGGTGATGTATTAGTAACAAAATGATGCCACATCATTTGATAGAAATGAAAATGATCACCCTATAGAGGGGGGAAATCAAAGACACCCCAAAAATGAAAGTGAAAAAATGATGTAGCAGAAGGCCCTTCAACCCTCAGCAGGATTGGTATCGGGATCGGAGACAGGTAGTTACTCCAGGAGAGTTGGACAGGGCCATAGAAGGCCCTTCAACCCTCAGCAGGATCGGTATCGGCTCCTTTGTGTAAGGAGGAACAGGATGAGTACTGCCAGAGCCCTACAAAATGACCTCCAGCAGGCCACTGGTGTGAATGTTTCTGACCAAACAATCAGAAACAGGCTCCATGAGGGTGGCCTGAGGGCCCGACGTCCTGTAGTGGGCCCTGTGCTCACTGCCCAGCACCGTAGAGCTCCATTGGCATTTGCCATAGACCACCAGAATTGGCAACTACACCACTGGTGCCCTGTGCTCTTCACTGATGAGAGCAAGTTCAACCTGAGCACATGCGACAGACGTGAAAGGGTCTGGAGATGCCGTGGAGAACGTTATGCTGCCTGCAACATCATTCAGCATGACCGGTTTGGTGGTGGGTCAGTGATGGTCTGGGGAGGCATATCCCTGGAAGGATGCACAGACCTCTACAGGTTAGATAATGGCACCCTGACTGCTATTAGGTATCAGGATGAAATCCTTGGACCCATTGTCAGAACCTACGATGGTGCAGTGGGACCTGGGTTCCTCCTGATCCACGACAATGCCCGACCTCATGTGGCTATGCAGGTAGTTCCTGGAGGATGAAGGAATTGATACCATTGACTGGCCCCCACGTTCACCTGACCTAAACCCAATAGAACACCTCTGGGACATTATGTTTAGGTCCATCCGGCGCCGCCAGGTTGCTCCTCAGACTGCCCAGGAGCTCATTGATGCCCTGGTCCAGATCTAGGAGGAGATCCCCCAGGACACCATCCGTAGTCTCATTAGGAGCATGCCCCGACGTTGTCAGGCATGCGTACAAGCACGTGGGGGCCACACAAACTACTGAGAATCATTTTGAGTTGCTACAATGACATTTTGGCAAAATGGACCAGTCTGCTGCATCATTTTTTCACTTTGACTTGCTTCTCCACCTCCCATAGGACCGCCCCCAGTACCTTGGTCACAGGTACGATGGTCTCAGGGTTCTTGGTCTCCTACACAGGGCTATGAATCCGGGACAGAGCGTCGAGTTTCGTACTCCGAGAGCCTGGTCTGTAAGTTATGGAGAATTCAAAGCGGGTGAGAAACAATGCCCAGCGTGCCTGGCGAGAGTTCAGTCTCTGAGCTGAGCGTATATAAGATAAATTCTTATGGTCAGTGATGACCAAGAATGGCAGGGTACTGCCCTCTAGCCAATGCCTCCACTCCCGCAAGGCAAGCACGATGGCCAGCAGCTCCCGATTCCCCACGTCGTAGTTCCTCTCTGGTGGTGTGAGGCGGCGCGAGAAGAACGCGCATGGGTGCAGCCTCTGGTCGACCGGGGACCTCTGGGAAAGAACGGCGCCCACTCCTGTGTCCGACGCGTCAACCTCCACGAGGAACTGTAAGGATGGGTCAGGGTGCGTGAGTACAGGCGCTGAGGTAAATAGCTTCTTAAGTTTAGTAAATGCTTTCTCCGCCTCCGGAGTCCAAACAAAAGGTATTTAAGCAGATGTAAGCCTCATCAGAGGTTCCACTTTGATACTGAAATCACGAATGAACCTGCGGTAGAAGTTGGCGAAGCCCAGGAACTTCTGCAAGTGCTTCTTTGATTTAGGAGAAGGCCAATCGACCACCGCCTGTACCTTGGCGGGATCGGCGCGAAGCTTGCCTTTCTCCACAATGTAGCCCAAGAAAGTGACGGAGGAGGAGTGAAACTCGCACTTTTCAGCTTTTACAAATAATTTATTCTCCAAGAGCCGCTGGAGGATCTGTCTCACGTGCTGCACATGCTCCTGTGGAGAATTGGAAAATATCAGTATGTCGTCTAGGTATACGAAACAGCATTGGCCAATCATGTCTCGCAGCACGTCATTAATAAGAGCTTGAAACACGGCAGGTGCATTGGTGAGCCCGAACGGCATCACGAGGTACTCGTAATGACCCAAAGGTGTTTTGAAGGCTGTTTTCCACTCGTCTCCCTCCCGTATGCGAACCAGGTGATAGGCGTTTCGCAGGTCTAATTTAGTAAAGATGCTCGCAGAGTGGAGCGAGGAAAAGGCGGTGTCCATAAGCGGAAGAGGGTACTTGTTCTTAATGGTGATATCATTTAGTCCCCGATAATCGATACATGGGCGGAGGGACCCATCCTTCTTCGACACAAAGAAAAAAACGGCCCCCAATGGCGAGGAGGATGGCCGAATAAGACCCGCAGCGAGGGATGAAGAGATGTAGTCTCTCAGGGTCTTTTGTTCCGGTTGGGAAACATTATACAATTTTGAACAAGGAAATGGCGCATCCGGAACAAGTTTAATGGCGCAATCGTACGGGCGATGAGGGGGCAGGCTTAGCGCCGAGTCTTTGCTAAAAACAGCACTAAGGTCGTGATAATCCCGGGGAACCCCGGTGAGGTTAATATTTTCCGCACGCCTCTTCGGCGGCGAGTCCTTAGAAAACGCGGAAACGAGACACCGGGCATTCCCCCCCCAGTTGATAACTCTGCCAGACTCCCAGTTAAGGGTGGGGTTATGTAGTCGCAACCAGGGAAGACCCAGGACGACCGGGGCCGACTGAGAAGGAATGACATAAAACCTAATCCTCTCAAGGTGATTACCGGAGAGTTGTAGGGATAAAGATTCGGTTTGATGGGTTATAATGGCTAATAGTTTACCATCTAGGGAGTGAACCTCTTTGGGATTAGACAACCTAATAGTAGCCAACCTATGTTTCTTGGCAAAGTCTGCATCCAATTGTCGTCGGTGCCTGAGTCAACGAGCGCAACCACGGAAATGTTTATTCCTTGCCCCGTTATAATCCCAGCCAATTGGAGTCGACGTTGGCCCGAGGGAGCTGTCTTATTGGACGGCTCCCTCGCCGCATACTCACAGATAGGTGGTTTGGATCAATCCCCCCCCGAGGGTCGATCCTGCGGTGATACCGGCATGTCGGGGCTCTCCGAACCCACGGGCGATCCGGAACGGCGTCTGGGTCTGTCTGGACACCTCGACAGTTGGTGGTTGTTTCCAGCACAATACAGGCATAGGTGCAGGCGCCGCCGGCGGGAACGTTCAGCCGATGAAAGGCGTCGTCCCCCAAGCTGCATGGGTTCGTCGGTAGAGGAGGAGTCCCAACCCGAATCCGAGGTGCTGTGGGAGTGTCCTCTGGGAGGCGGGGTCCTGGTTCGGCGAGGCGTGGATGCCGTTGCTCCGCCGTGATTGGTCCATTCCCGGTGTGCGCGGTCCCTTTCCCTCAAACGGTCATTGAGGCGGATAGCGAGGTCGATCAGCTGATCGAGTGTGGTGGTATCATCCCGGACGGTGATCTCGTCCATAACACGGCTCTGAAGTCCTTTCGGAATATGCCGCGGAGGGCTGCATCATTAAAGCCGCTCGCTGCCGCTAATACACGAAACTCCACAGAGAAGGTGGCGACAGACTGGTTGCCTTGTCTGAGGTCCAGAAGGCGGCTGCCAGCCTCACGGTCCCCCACGGGGTGCTCAAAAACTTTTCGTAAGTCGGTCAAAAAAATAGCCAAGGAGGTGCGTTGGATTGGATTTGCTTAAGGCGATAGCCCACGCTGCTGCCTTGTCAACTAATAAACTCATGATAAAAGCCACTTTGGCTGAGTCTGAGCCATATGTGTTAGGCTGTTGGTCGAATACCAGAGTGCATTGATGGATGAATTGTTCACAAGAAGCCTCGTTACCTGAGAAGCCAATTGGCGGTGGAATGTTGGGCTCTCTGTGTGAGGTGGGAGGAGAGCGTGAGGCCTGGGACTCGCGGGTAGAAGCTAATTCAGAGGCGGAACTGGCGCTTCCCGTGCCGCTGGTGGCGAGCACCTGTTCCATGCGTGAGTCCAACGATTGTATGTTGGTGGACATGGGAGCGAGCGCCTCCATAATCTCTTGCAGGGAGCGTGAGTGTTCTCCCACGAGCGCACCCTGGTGCGAGAAAGCTGAACGAAAATGGTCAATCTCCGCGGGGTCCATATCTTTGGCCAGATCATTCTGTCAGGAACGGAGTGAGCCGCAGGTTGGAACCCAAGATGCGTGAGACGATGTGAGCTTGGAAGAAGTGTTTCCAAAACTCAAAAGGAGAAAAATATACAACACAGGCAAAAGTACAAACAAGGATCTAATAACTAAGGGGGACCCGGATGTCACACGGAAAAAGGTCAATGTAACAAAAGGAACTACCAAAAGAGTAGAGCTAGTAACGAAAAAGGCTGCTGAGAGATCAAGCAGGAGAAGACTAGGAGGAAGCTTACGCTGCTGGAGTATCCACGCAGGGGAAAGGTTAGCAAAAGGCTAGGCAAGTGTTACTAGTAGCAATGACAGTAGGATGGTAGCAGAGGAGCCTGGGTCGAGGAGTAAGAGTCAACGATCTGGCAACATTGGCTGGGGAGCTTGCATCTTAAAAGCAGCACAGGTAATCAGCTCCAGGTGTTGCCAATCAGCTCCTCAGGGTGGTGTGCAGGGTGTACTGCAAAAAGAGCACAGGAGAGGGCAGTATCGCAGTACACAGCACACCACACAGATAGTAAGAGAAAATGTTGTAATTCAGTGACAACAAGTTGTAATTTTACGAGAATAACATTGTAATATTATGAGGAAAATAACATTTAACATATAAATTGAATACTAAACATTTTATTATTATTATTGTTTTGTTTATATTGTATGGTATTATATTTAGTTGTAAAGGAAAGTACACTTGTCATTTTTGGAAAATTAGGTTGGGGGAAAAGTTATAATATATATAAGTTAAAGTTATACAAATATAAATATATATAAATATATTATGGGAATAATGTCATAATATTAGGAGAAGAAAATTTACTAGAAGAAAGTTTAAGTAGTTAGCAAATTAAAAGAAAACAGCAGAAATGCAAAAAAAACTGCTGTAACTTTACAAGAATGAAGTAGAAATATTAAAGAGAAAAAAAGTCATATTCTGACAAGGAAAAAAGTCACAATTTATCAAAATAAACTTGTAATATTATGAGCCATTTAGAATAGACTCGTCAAAATAACGTCAAAATATCATGGGAAGGAAATAAAAAAGAAGAAAGTTGAAATATTTAGAAAAAACCCAATACAGTGTTCCCTCGCTCCATCGCGGGTCACCTTTCGTGGGCTCGCTGTTTTTGTCTTTTTTTTTCTTAAAGCGTATGAACTGGCTGTCGACCATAGTCAATCACTCTCCTTCGTGCCTAGCGGCCGTATTTCCTGTCGTGTGATCGCTAGCCAGCAGCTTGTCTTGCAGTGTGACTTTGAACTCTGAACTCTGAACTACGTTTGCACGTTTTCTCCCCGGCAAAACCCACAATGTTCACGACACGTTCTACACCCAGAAGGCGGAGGAAGATGCTAACCGTCACACAAAAAGTTGGACTTGTGGATGTGCTGAAGGAAGGTGGAAGTTACGCAGCTGTAGGGTGCCATCATGGAATAAACCAATCTGCAGTTGGAAAATGGGAAAAACGTGGATTCTATGACTATGCTTTTTCAGCCGTAAGACACAGCTGGGATGAAAGTTCTTGCTAGCTTGTCTGCACGTGTTGCTTTGCAAAATATCAACGTAGCAAAGATGCGTCTTTTCATTTTTCACTATGTGGTCCCTGGAAAAGGTTTGGACCCCCCTGCTGTAAAACAGTGATTCCACTTTCTACTTTTCCCAGTCAGGGGGCGTCTCAGCGAGTCGACTGCATGAACACTTTTGCCTTCATTATTGAAATGTTTTTTTCCCAATGAATACCGTCTTTTAAGAGGGCATGAGGTTGCTATGGTAACACTCCAGCTCATGCTAATTAGTATTTTTTTTGCACGGCCACTACGGTGCCGCAGGCGGGATATATTCCGCCTGTCAAAAAGGCGAGGACCCCACACCACTGATGACGTGCTTCTGTCTCCTGTGTGGCGTCCAGGCCCCCCCGGCCTTCTTCTTCTTTTCCTTACTACTCACATGTCGACGCAGACATTCCTTCCTATCAGTAATGGAGGTGGAACTGATTGTTAAGTACGACAGACATCAACAGTGCAGCCGAGTGTGAGCACGCTGGCAAAGTTACGTGTTTGCACTTGCTGCACGGCTGTAAGACCATGCTGATGTCTGGTTTCTTTCTTTTGTTTGTTAAGTGATTCCTGTCTTTTCAACCTGGTGTTCATAAGTTACTTTGTCTGAAGCGTGGCCCACGGTCCCCTGGGAGAATGTACACGCCTCCTCTACTTCCCCAAAAAAAACATTTTCTGGGGCAAAATTTGTGGCGTTTTCTGTGCATCCTTGAGTCTGTTTACTCCTTCAATATAGGAACAAAAATAACCCACCTTAGCATGTTTGAAAAAGATGTTTTTTCTTTACTTTTCTCAAGCTGCTGCACCTCCCCCCAAAGCAGTGGTGTCCAAAGTACGGACCGGGGGCCATTTGCCGCCCATGACTGTTTTTTTTTAATTTATTTATTGGCCTGCGGCACATTCGAAAAACATAATTTAACAACAAAATGTCAAAAAAAAACAACACCACCAAAAATGGAAAAATCATCAGTAATTTTACAAGAATGAAGTCCAAATATTAAGATAAAAAAATTTATTCAAGAATAACATCAATTTAAGAGCATGAAGTTGATATATTAAATATAAAAATATATTTTTAAAGGTTGTAATATTATGGAAAACAAACAAAATAACATAAAAGTTGTGTAAAAATTTTTGCTACGTGAATAAAAAGAACATAAAGTCATAAACAAAGTCATAAAAAGTGCTAGCTCTGTCATACAACGTAGCACGCAACCCATACACAAGGCACATCGTGCTATTAGGCGCAGGTATGCACGGTAACACATACCGACTTAACAAGCCCACTTGAAATCAGGATGGTCATCACTCACACAACAGTCTCAGTCATGGTGCACAACTAAAAACATCACACAGCAACGCAAACACAGACAAGACATTACCTCTATTTGTGCAGAACAATAACTAACAACTATGTAGTTCAGACATGTAACTTAAAGAGCATTTGCACCAAAACACTACCGCAAAGCACGCTGGGGAACAGGAAGTGCTCCCCAGCGATGCGACAATACGCTAGCATGCATGCTATTGTATGTTTTTAAAAAGCCAGCGGGAGCAAAACTGAGTTGGGTTGTACTTTATTGAAGTATTTAACAATTTACTCACGTTATTTTTGGTCATTCTCATCCACAAATCTATCAAAGTTCACATCTTCTGTATCCCAAATGAACAGCGGGGCAAGTTCTCCATCAAACACGCCAGGTTCCCTGTCGTCATTGTCAGTCAGTCTCGTTGCCGTGCGGCGCCTCAGAAATGATGCTGGCTTTTGTGAAAGCTCGAACAACAGTGCATCAGACACGTTAGCCCAAGCATCCACAATCCATTAGTGAAGCTGTGTTCGCTCGCTGTCATCTATCGCTCCCACGCCGCTCGCAACGTAACTTTAAACGCCGTGTTTACACCGATGTCCAGCGGTTGGAGTTCCTTCGTCAAGCCTCCAGGAATGATGTTAAGCTCCAAGTTCATTTGCTTCATTTGTGGTGACGCGTGTGAAAAAAACATCCGGTCTCTTTCCGTACACGTCACTTACACGCCATTTTCTCATCGTCCTTCCAGCCCCTTTGGTCCGGCTGGAAACTTTTCTTTAGGCAGCGTCAGCGTCTACCGCAGGTAGCGCTTTCTGTCCATTACCATGGCAACCAAGCACAACAGTAAAAGATGACTTCTCGTGTCCCGTTGTGTGTATCTACCGTGCTGGTCTTCAGTGTGCTTCACCAGGATGTGGAAAGTGAGCGGCACGTCGTCCATGTTGGTGATGTAGTTGGGTAGTAGTTGGATGGATAGATGGCGCCATTTCATAAAATATACTTCTATAACTACTGGGGCGTGCATTTAGCGTCCTCAGTCACGTCCACCTTTCCTTTCCTCTTTACAAGCAGGTGTCGGCAGGAGACGCTCCCAGTCAGTCGAGCGGAGCGCTATAAGTCACGCAGCAACACTTACACATTTTGGAACTCGGTACACACATACGGCGCTCCGCATTATAAGGCGTCCCGCCCATTTTGGACAAAATTTAAGACTTTTAAGTGCGCCTTATGGTCGTGAAATACGGTAGTCTTTTCCACCCGTACCACAAAGCTGTGTACCTCTGTAATAACTGCTTAGCATATCTACATAAGTGACAAAGTTGCATCGTTTCATTTTTCACTGTGTGGCCCTCGCTGGAGGAAGTTTGGACACCCCCGCCCTAACCTCTTGTTGTGCTCAAAAGATGTTGGTGGATGAAGACATGGACGCACTGAAAGGAAGGACAACGTCACTCTCGCTATTTTTAGTCAACTCTTTAACTTAAATCTCCATTATGGCTCCCAAGGCAGCGAGGCAGACTCGCCCGGTAGCAGCGAGAAAAGTGGAAAAAGTGAAAGTGAAAATGAAATGAAGATGTTTCTTAGTGGCGAAAAACCGGTCTAAGCTGCTGAACCTCATGAACGACAAAGATGCTATTCTTGAACATGTGGATAAGATGAGATGAGCTGAGATATGATGAGGTATGCCTTTATTGGTCCCACAAGGGGAAATTCCAGGTTTACAGCAGCAAAAGTAAATATATAAATCAAGACGTCATGTAGACAATTTACAGCTGTGTAAATGTTCATCAAGCCACAGGTTTATTGCATGGTTATTGCAGGGTTTATTGCACAGTTATTGCACGATTAATGTACAGGATTTTTGAAGCAGTTTTTGTTATGGAGTCTAAAAGAAACTGCTCCAAAAATCCTGTACTGAACTGTGGAATAACTGTGCAATAAACCCTGAAATAATCATGCAATAGTCCATGCCACGCGGAAGGATCTGCTCATGAAATGGACAGTGATAACAGCATAAGCAGCGTAGTGAGCTCATGTTTGAGACGTCCTCCTGCCAATAAGCACGGAGCTTGTTTCATTCTTGCTTTGTGGCGTTTTCTGATTACATGTGACCCGTCTTCATGCGCTCTGTGTACGGTGTGACTGGCTGAGGAGGTCATTTAGGTATCACATCTGACTCATGCCACAACTCCACTTGCCCGAGGACCACCTGTACTTGTTTAAACTTGTTTAGAAGAGGCATCCATTACAGCGCAGCAGACCTGAATAAATGTTCTTCAGCTTCTAATTCTCGGATGTTTGCTGTAATTTGTCAGGTCCAGGCTGGGTTTGGACAAAGAACAAGGAATGATTCACCTGGAGATCAGCGTCTCTGATGGACGTAAGTGTCATCGATGGCAAGGTCAGAGGTCACGTCCTTCTGTCTAAACTAATTGTCAGCTCACATAAATACAGTTTGGTTCCTTTTGGGTCCAGTACGAGAGCACGTTGCCAAATTCTCCTGATGAAGTATGAAGATAAATATGAAATCATGTGTAATAGTTTCCTTTTAGGAAAGTGCAACAACGCAGACAAGTGCAAGAGTAAAAGCTCTGTCCCACTGTGGCGTTTAACAATTCTGCCAGCGAACTAACCAGTTAGCCTTGAATTGATTTCTTTTAAACCTAAGAAGCCAAAAACCTACCACTTCCACACGGAAGCGTACTGGGCATCGTACTTCCAGCGGCTTTGAATGGTTTTTCATTGGAAAACCAGTATAACACAGTATATCGACACAATAAGAGTAAATAAGCCATTTAAGACTGCTCAAGCAGTGTCACAGTAAATGTGTTCCCTGGGGAACCAATAGTGACGAGTCCAGTGCCTGTCTACAGTTACTGACACCTAGTGGCCAATTTAGACTACAGCGCTACATTCACAATTACAATGCTTCTTCTGCCTTGTATCTCTATTTTAGGTCATTTACTTCGTTCGTTTAGACATTTTTATTCTTGAAAATGCATAAAAATAGATGGATGGATGGATGGATGGATGCATGGATGGATGGATGGATGGATGGATGGATGCATGAATGGATGTATGCATGGATGGATGGACGGACGGATGGATGGATGGATGGATGGATGGATGATGCATGGATGCATGGATGGATGGATGCATGGATGGATGGATGCATGGATGGATGGATATGTGGATGGGTGGATGGATAGATGGATGGATGGATGGATGCATGGATGGATGCATGGATGGATGCATGGATGGATGGATATGTGGATGGGTGGATGGATAGATGGATGGATGGATGGATGCATGGATGGATGCATGGATGGATGGATGCATGGATGGATGGATGGGTGGATGGATGTATGGATGGATGCATGGATGGATGGATGGATGGATGGGTGAGTGGGTGGATGGATGTATGGATGGATGCATGTATGGATGGATGGATGGATGGGTGGATGTATGGATGGATGCATGTATGGATGGATGGATGGATGGGTGGATGTATGGATGGATGCATGGATGGATAGGTGGATGGACGGATGGATGGGTGGATGGATGTATGAGTGGATGATGGATGGGTGGATGGATGGATGGATGGATTCATGGATGGATGGGTGGATGGATGGATGGATGGATGGATGGGTGGATGGACGGATGGATGGATGGATGGATGGATGGATGGGTGGATAGATGGATGGATGGGTGGATGGACGGATGGATGGATGGATGGATGGATGGATGGGTGGATGGACGGATGGATGGATGGATGCGTGGATGGATTCATGGATGGATGGATGGGTGGATGGATGGGTGGATGGATGGATGGGTGGATGGATGCATGGATGGATGGATGGGTGGATGGATGCATGGATGGGTAGATACTTTATTCGTCTTCAAGACAAATGGACATTTACATCAGCGCTACAAAAATGTCATAAATAAACTTAATCACTTAAAAATAAAACAAACAGGGCAAGATAGAAAAGATGAAAAATCTAAGAATAAATGAATAAATACATGCGGAACAGATGCATTAGAAGTTAATAAGTCCAGTCCTGTGTTTGTATTTTATCGCTCCCCTCTGTTGAAACGCTGCATGGTGTGGGGGAGGAATGACCTGCTTAGTCTTTCAGTGAAGCAGGGCAGTGATAGTAATTTGCCACTGAAACTGCTCTTCTGTTGGGAGGCCAATTTAGGCCAAGAATAAGTACAATTTGCTTAAATATGCACATTTTTAAAGTAACAATAGGCTGTATACAATCACTAAACAGCGATTATTCATTAATCAATGTTTGAAAAGCCGTGATAGAGTGAGGGAGCGATGTTGGAGTCGCGATGGAGCGAGGGACGACTGCACTGTAAATCTCAGACTTTTCCCGTCTTCATTGATTGAAATGTTGGTGTTGAGATCATTTCTTTTTCAAACTCAAGGCTGCCGGTCGGCTCTTCTCTTGGCCACTTCTCCCAAGCCAGGTGCGTTAATGGCGTGTCCCCCGTAGAGACGCCTCATCGGGCTGACGCTAACACTCTGGGACAGCTCTCTCTCTCTCTCTCTCTCTGCTTTCACCGTTCATGAGACTCCACTCGCCCTAATTTTTGCCTGCGTGGTTCCCTTAATAACATGAGCATAAGCGAAAACCTTGATGGTGGCCTAGCAAAGCTTTGTTTGTTCCCCCCCTCCCTTTGTTGTATTTTTAGCACTCTTGTCTCGGCTTTGCCCGCAGGGTCACAGTACATCACTTGCAAACTTCAGAACTGCTCGGAGGGAAGCAAGGGCAAGCCTTTCCCGGGGTTTATCATCCCCAACTCCCTGGTGGTTCAAGATGAATACGTTTTCATCCAGGTGGGTTATTTCATGGCAGGTCTGGCTTCATTAAAAGTCAATTAAAAAACAGCCGCGTTGGCTTGCATCTGAATGTACAGTCATGTTTCCCCATTCAGTAAAAAGGGGGCTATTATCCTGGGGGAGGAGGCGCATGAAATTGAAATCACCGTGTTGTGTATTAAAGCTGGTCTCTGCCGTAACGCGCAACATCCTAATTGGTTGCAAATCACAGCTTGCCTCCTTTTGAGACACGCTGTGTGCATCCAAGAGGACGCCGTAAAATGTGATTTTTCCTTTCTAGGTGCCGATCGGAGGACAATCTGTCCATTACGTGTCCTACAGAAGACACGCCTTCTACCCCGTGAAGCTTCCAAAGTACACCCTGCCAAAGGTAAGACGTCAGCCGTCCGTACATCTCCTCGTTAGCTCTTTACTGGGCTCCAAAGCTCCAAAGCAGATCTGTGATGCAGGAATTAGCTGTAAATAGTCCTCTGTGTGCTCTGGAAGCATTTAGCGCCCAATAATGGAGTGTGTCAGGGGAGGGGTCATGAGAGATTTATAGCCCAAAGTGTTTTCCATCACAGCACACGTTCATACGTCTTTTTCCACCATCCCAACCCTGATGGCGCGCGTTGCCGACCTTGTTATTCTCAATTACAATCAATTATGGAGCGAGAAATCACGAGTGTGCTCTGCCGCTGTGCACATTCACACTTTTTTTTCCCCCAGCAACTAAGTGCCGACTACTTTTTGACTTGGGGCCTTGTTACTTAGCAACCTGCACCCGCTATGTACGGCCTTTTTTTAGGACTTGCAGATCATCAGCACCGACGATAACCAGGTGGTGGCTGCCATTCAAGACTGGCACCAGAATGACTCGTACAACCTGTACATGTCCGAGTCGAGGGGTCTGTTCTTCACGCTGATGCTGGACGACGTGGTGAGCAGCGGAGGACCTGAAGGCAACATCATGATTGACCTTTATGAGGTGGGTGCATCTCATTACACAGCACAATTAGCACAGGTGTGCTTTAGGCTGGCCACAATAAAAGGCCACTCTCAAAGTTGCATGTTTACTGTACGTATTTGGGGGAGGGATCAGAAAACCAGTCAGTATCTGCGTTTTTTCAGAAATATATGAATTCTTAATAAAAAAAAAAATCTGCATACTAAAGCAAATTTGATATATTTTTGGACTAAGTTATGCATTTGCAAAAGTGAAAATGTCTAAATGAACTAAAATACAAACACAGCGATGCCTTGGTTAATGTCATTAAACCATTCCAGAAGGCTCCGACTTAAGCCAAAACAGACTCTAACCAAAGCAAACGTTCCCATAGAAAGTAATGTAAATCCAATTGACCCGTGCCAGACACCCAAAACTGTTAACAGAAAGCACATTTTATAGGCAAATCAGACCTCACAAATGGCTCAGCGTTATATTTGTCTACCGCCGTAGCCCTGCGCAGTCACCTCTCCATTCTTGCGTATGTGATGAAGGCGATGGCATCTTCTTCCGCAACGGAGCACCGTGGCCATCTTGTTTACGTGCGGAAGAAGATGCGAGCGTCTTCATCACATACACAAGAATGGACGGGCGACAGGGCGCAGTGATACGGCGGGAGACAAATATAACGCTGAGCATGTGATGAGCACATGTGCCCATCATAAAGTGGCATATTGTAGCGCGCCGACTCCGTGAGGCCCAGGTAGCTCTTTATTTGACAGGAGCCAGTCATGGGCTATGTCAACCCAGGAGGTCATTACTCAATATAACAGTCACGGTTTACAAAAAATCTTACAAAAGTCATCACACAGCAACTAACACTCAAACATTATACCTCAGAAATACAGCAACATCTATCAATGCGAGTTTTATATTAAAAAATGACATTTTAATTCATAATGCCATTTGTGTGAGAAAACCAGTTCACTGGAGGAGAGCATAGAAAGCATCGCAAATGGCGCTGCAATGCTGCTTCTGAGCACACGGAGCCCAAAGCAAAAAGAGGGAAGATGACGTCATTGCAGCGCCTCAATGAATGCGTTGCTCAAATGCAATGCCTTATGGGAAAACTTGTTTTTTTTATTTTAAAGTCATATTGGGACATGTTTGCATATTTGTATGTATACCTTTTGAGTATTAAGTTGTTGTGTGATGAATGTGGTGCTGTGAGTAAAGTGTTCTTTGAAAGATGACACCGTGAGTCACACTGCTATGTTCTCATACGCTGACCTCCACTGACCTCCACTGACCTCCACTGACAAGCTTGTTGTGAGTGCACTGATAGCTCGTGATTGGCTATCATTTCCTCACTGACTCGTGAGCGGCACAGTATTTAAACAATTAGTTCTGAAGTAAAGGAGATGTCACGAGATTAGAATTAGCTGTAAATTAGCCACACCGCTGCAGAAGCCACAGGCTTCAAAGTTCAAAGCAACGGCTTATACACCGGAATTTACAGTCATTTTTACATCAGATGGAATGGATGGATGGAAATGAAACCAAATCTAAGTCTATATTTAACTGTTTGTTCATCTAAATAAATCTCTTTTAAATGTAAAAACAAGAAAATATTGTCATAAATGCATACATTTATATGTCATTATTACAAATATTGTGGAAAATATCACAAAAATTGGACTACGTGACAAAAAATATAGAGATTTTTTTTAACCATAATTACAAGCAGATAAGTATTTAAAAGTATGTCGCTTTTGTTACATAAAAAAGGCTGTTTTCTACTAATGATTGTGTTTTTTTGTATGAAGTCCTACTGAGCCCGCATGGTACGAGCGGCATTAACGATCATACGATCATTTCTGACAACAGAAGTAAATGACAGACGTCTGACAAAAGCGGCGGCGTACATGCGATGAATACGATACACAAGGAAGAAAAACAAGACTGCATTGGTCGTCCCTATGGGAGACGAGGAAACGGCTTCCTAAAATATGCTCCTGTTGCCGCAACAACAACAAACACCAGCGTCTGCCTTCCACGAGTACAGAGCTTCAACGAGCATCGCAAACATTGTTCCTCTTCTGCCGTGTCTTCACTAGAAGGGAACAGATGCTGCTGCATTGCAACTTCTTGCTGGGCCCGCTACTCTTATATAAGGTGGTTTTGTGGACGCCAACACCAGGCACCAGCAGTCGCGCTTCGAGCCAGCAGGCCTGCAAACAGCTGCGTCTGTGCATGCGTGCTCACAGATGTCTTCTGAGCTCACACGTTCTTGCACGTGTGTGTGTGTGTGTGTGTGTGTGTGTGTCGCAGGATGGATTCATGTACTGTATGTATGGTTTCCTTGCATGCACACTCGCTTCCTTAGCACTATTACAACAGTGGTTCTGTTGCTGCTGTGTTGTGCAATATACAGTACTTGCAAATAAATGACCATGTGGTCGACGAGAGCTATGTTTTCCTTCCCACTTTCTCATGCACTCTAGATCATTATTATGGTTAAAAAAGAATCATTTGCAATTCATGTAAAATGAAATACAAATGTATTTTTAGGATTTTGTTTATTTATCTAAATTACTGTATATTTGTTACAAAAGATATATTGTACAAAGCTTATATCTACCTGGCAACGAAAGACAAAATATGTTTGATATTATTGACACAATATCATCATTTATTCATCTTTTGGAGATGAATAAAGTATTTATCTACAATTCCAAGAAGACAGGCAACCAGGGGTATTTTATTTTTCATGGACAAAATACAAAATATACATTCTGAAAGTAAAAATAAGAAAGTGAATATTTTTAGGAATGGAATATGTTCTACTATGTGGTAGATAAGCACACATTGTCTAAAACAGAGTGGAAAATATTCCAACATATTTTATTTAATATTCCAGTATATTTTCCAAAATATTTTTCTGTGTAAAAGGGGCTCGTTCTCATCTTAAAAACTGATCAAATATGAACTAAATACATATATTTGCATAGAATTATGAAATCAAATATCACAAAAAGATGATGCTTTTTAAGCGGACCTGGCAACAAAAGACAAAAAAATGCTACAATGACAAGAAGGTGGGCAGCCAGAAGTCAATGTGACTTCTGATGTGAAGAAAAAACGGCTTGTAGCGTGTCAGCGTGTTTGCGTTTTGACCAAATAAAACACCTCGCCCGGGCATCTCTCGCTCATTGACCTCCTGTTAAAGCAGCAGTGCCTCAGCGGCACGAGTGTGTGTGCGATGACAAAGACGTGCAGCAGCGGTAAGCGTTCTAGTGAGAGTCACTCCAAAAAAAAGTGGAAATATCTCAGGGGCTGTGCCAGATGTTGTTTTCATTCTGCACGGTCCTACAGATGGTCCAAAAAAGTGCTCCCTGTCAGGAAAACTATCGCTTCCTGACATGTCTATCTCCCCGAACTAGAGCATTGGCTTTGCTTTAGTTTGAATAATTTATGCTTGTTTTTTCCCCCCTCTACCAACACCCTTTTTTGTGATGTTTCTCCCCGCCGCTCTCGTGTTTCATGTTTGCAGGTTGCCGGGATTAAAGGCGTGTTCCTGTCAAATAAAGTTGTTGAGAACCAAGTGAAAACTTATATTACGTACAACAAAGGCAGAGACTGGCGGCTTCTGCGGGCCCCGCTGACGGATCTCCAGGGAAAGAAGGTGGATTGCGAGCAAGTAAGTATCACTTTGTCAACCTGCTAACCTGACAATTGCATGAAAAACAAATTAAATTAAACATGGATTTGATCAACGTCCACAAAGCTTCTGTTTTGTGTGTGTGTGTGTGTGTGTGTGTTAGCCGTACTGCTCGTTACATTTGCACCTGCACGTGTCGGAGAATCCTTACACCTCTGGAAACATCGTCAGCAAAGATACGGCGCCGGGAGTTATCATCGCATCAGGTGAGGAGATGATATCGGCACACAGATTCAAGTTAACGCTTTCATTTCAGCTGACCTTCTCATTTCAACTTCATTGTTTCACGCCGTCGAATTGTCTGCAGATGTACACCACTTTTGGAAATAAGCGCTGTTATGTTTCTGGGAAAATGAAGCCCATAGTTTTTGCATGTTTATGTGGTTGAGCTGGTCCAGTGTTCAGGGAGGTCGAGGAGTGTGACCCCACTTTAGTTGGAACACACCCTGCGGCCTTCTAGAAAAGAGGGACCACCACGCCGGTCTGCCAATCCAGAGGTACTGTTCCCGATTTCCACGCAATGTTGAAGAGACGTGTCAGCCGAGACAGTCCCTCAACATCCAGAGCCTTGAGGAGCTCAGGGCGAAAGTCGTCTCGGAACATAACCCCCGTGTACAGTCAGTGCACAGCTTGTATAGCAGGATAGATTTATGATCCACTGAAATTGGCTATTGTGTGCTTTTGTATGTAGGTGTGGTCGGACCTGAGCTGACCACCACTAATGTCAGCATCTTCATCACATCTGATGCCGGCAACACTTGGAAAGAGGTAAAGTGGGATGAGTGTTCACAGGAAGACTTACATAACATAAGCAGTGCTTGACGTTATGCAGCATGTGCGCACTGAACGTCTCTTTTCACGCTCAGTTTTGATTGACACTTGTTGTTTTGCTGGTGTACAACTGCAGCTGTGGAGAATATTCTATGTTTCCACTCTCATGTAGCTGACAAAGGTAACCAAAACATTACTAACAGTGATGCGGCACGATGAAATACACCACTACAGACCAAAAACTACAATAAGAATTCTAAAAAATATCACACTGAATGTATTTATTTTTCATACATTTTTATACCTCTCAGAGATTGTCTGTAAAAACAGCATTTATACAAAAACATTTCTATGGCCCACAAATGTGACAAAACTTTTTTAGTTTACTTATTTTTTAAACATTTTTATTCCATTTTTCCAATCATGTATCTAAAAAATGTAACCTAAATACTGCATTGGAAACAGCTTGAGGGTATGATGCAATGCAGTTCCACGCCAGTGATTCCCACATTATAGGGGGTACGTGGAAACATTTCATTTCCAAGATGATACGAGAATACTCTCAGTCATTTCATATGAAGCCAGACAATAAAATGGAACGTGTGCACTACAACTAGTTTCCTCGGGGAGACAATAACCTGTGGCACAGCTGTGCCAACATCCTAACAGATGTGATACATTCGACTTTGTGAGAACTATCAATCACATATGAGTGTGTGTGTGTGTGTGTGTGTGTGTGTGTGTGTGTGTGTGTGACATAAAAGAGTTAGGGTTAGACATAAAAGGTTGGGAAACACTCTTTTACACCACTGCAAGCCCCAGTAGAATAATAATATGTTAATATAGTATTTGGTTTTTATATGTTTTAACGCCTCCCTTTTAGTGGAAGTCAATCATTTAAAATGCATTTATATGGCCTACATATGCAACCAAAAATGTTCTATTGTTATTATTACAATTGTAATACAATTTTGCTAGGTCCCACAAGTCCAGTTCTGGCCGGATTTCCAGGACAAGGGACGTAGTTCCGCTTAAAGGCTGGGCCATTTAAGTAAAGATTTCGGCCTCTCAAAACAATATGCGTTCAAAAGCGTAAAACATGTGCATCATAAAAATGCCTCCTCAAAAAAATCAGACCTCACAAATTGCTTGGCGTTATATTTGTCTCCTGCCGTGTCGCTGTGCATCGTGTATGTGATGAAGACCCTCGCATCTTCTTCAAACAAGATGGCCACGGCGCTCCGTCATGGAAGAAGATGCGAGCGTCTTCATCACATCATCACATCACATCGGATTTTGTCCAGGAGGCATTTTTGTGATGCAACGAAGCGGAATCCGACCGGAGCTGGACTTCGGGGACCAAGTGGGCGGGGTAAGTCACCTTTGATGTACTACACCGCCGATGGGGACGTCATACAACTTCATGTCAAAAAGTCCCAACTATACCTTCAAGTGTGCTAGCAGACAAACAGCAACGACAACAACCTTCATTAATGCTGCGATTGCTCCTGTTGCTTTGCTGATTTAGCGACATGATTGGCGCATTAGAAAAACGGCAAACCACAAGCACACATGAATACCTCTCCCACATTGCCCTTGTCTTTGTAAAGGAAGTATTGCGAACTGCATGTGATTAGATTGTGCAGGTGTGCCTATTCAAGTGTATTAAAAGGTTTTTCATCACTGTGATGCTGTGGGTGCTAATACATGAAGGCTGGTTCACAAACACAAAGTAATCAATGAGGCGGTATTAAATAAACCCAAAATAAAAGTGCATGGGAGCCTTCAGGATTTCTTCAACAGTGTTTACTTGTTTGTGGAGCTTTTAAAAGCAGACGTTTGTATCACTGATCTGTTAAAACAAGCAAAACAAAGCGAGCGTAGAGATGGGTTTTTTTGCCATGGGCCCAAGTCTCTTTAGGAGGTAAACATCTTGACGCTAGCTCAGACAAGCGAGGAGGAGTCGTCTTATTTTTAACTCTGCGTGTTCCTTGCATCGTCACCACCATCTTGTCTGCAGGTTTTCCAAGAAGAGTACAGCGTTTTTTTCCTGAATCAAGGAGGTTCTCTGGTGGCCATCCGACACACACCTCTGCCTATTAGACACATTTGGTAAGCTGAAGTATCTACTTGGATTTGACTTTTACTTGTCGTAAGCACCCAAAGCCCATCACCACAGGTGAGGGCACCAACATAGATCATCCAGTAAATTGAGAGCTTTGCCTTTCGTTAGTAAACCTCACTCCCTGAGCCTTCAAAGTCACGTCAGACAGCTAGCGCTCTCAACTCTCATTCAACTGTCTTTGGTTTGAGCCAGGGACAAACGCGGGGCTGGGTGAACCAAGCGGGTTACATTGGTGCAGTGACCCGGATCCTTAAAGGTCACGGTGGACATTAATTTGACAGGCCGGACTTTTAGCTCAACAGCTAGAACTTGCAACTCTCATTCAACGGCCTTTGGCTTGAAGCCACGGCAGAACGAGGGGCTGGTTGAACAAGGAGGGTTACATTGGTGCAGTGACCCGGACCCGGTCCTTGTTGCGGTGGATATTAATTCGACAATCCTAGGTTTTAGCTTTCTCGACCTATTCTGTGGGTCACATAGGCGTCTCTGAAGATGCGCTTGGTTCTGATGCCTTCAAACAGGGAGAGGAGCCTTTTTTGTGATCCAGCCGTTGTTCTGTGTCTCATCCCCGCTTAGGCTGAGTTTCGATGAGGGCAGAAACTGGGACAAATTTAGCTTCACCTCGTCACCGCTGTACGTGGACGGGGTCCTGGGGGAGCCGGGAGAGGACACCCTCATCATGACGTAAGGGATCAGAAATAATTGATGTTTTGTTAAGTACGGCACGGTAACATATCGGCCTTGTGAGGGCTCTGAAGTGCACACTCTCAGTGTGGCTTTGAATGCATTTCATTTGCCCTTTTTGATTAAAGCCATATTATTCACTTTTTTTTATCTTCACAAGTTCTGACCTAGTTTCCCTCCTCCTTCTTCTTCTTCTTCTTTGTGCAGAATCTTTGGTCACTTCAGCCACCGATCTGAGTGGCAACTTGTCAAAATCGACTTCCGCTCAATTTTCCAACGGCGCTGCACGTCTGACGATTATGTAACATGGCAGTTACACAATGAGGTAAGTCCGTCTTCAAGCGACTCATCGAACCCGCACAGCGATGCCTCTTTGATTCCAGCGAGGGAGACAAAGACGGCAGAAGAAGCCTGCGAAACGGTTATGATCCATTATTCATTGCAGGGAGAAGTGTGCATCATGGGGATGAAGAGGATCTTCCAGAAACTGAGAGTAAACGCTCGATGTGTCAAGGCCAGAGATCAGTACATCTCTCAGATGTCTGACTCGTGTCCGTGCACAGAGGCTGACTTTGAGTGGTGAGTCTCCTCCTCTGCGGCGTCAGTCATAAAGATGCATAATAACAGCAACAAAAAACTCTTTGAAAACTTCCCAAAACACAATTTCTTACTCGACCTTCTATGGTGTCAAACCAAGTGAGAACAACCTTATATGAAATCATTATTATAATAAGTGCTACTATTAACACCGCTATTCAAGTCTCCTGTAGTTGCCGGGGGCGTGGTCTACAAAACCGAATCACTGTCGGGTCCACTAATTAGCGCGGGGTCAAAAGCCTTGTCATTAACAGCTGTGGTGTGCATTAATCCCACAAGATGACAGTGGCTGCATTTGGGGTATCACGAGTGGTCAGCGTCCAGTACCTTTGTCTATCTCTGCATGCGCATACTCAGCTGTTGGGGTGAAACTCGTGTGTTCCACTTGTCGTGTTGTTGTTTACAATGAATTCAATCAGAGGTATCAATGCAGACTGAGCAGTTTGCTCCTTAGCATGATTGCAACATTGGTTCTCTTGCTGCTGTGTTGTGGAATGTACCTGTTAATTTCTGAAATGTCAAAACTTTTAAAATCATGTAATTAAACACATATCTCTCTTGGACCACAAGACCATTTTTGAACAAGTATATTGCACAACACAGCAGCAACAGACCCACTGTTGTAATGGAGGGAAGGAGCAAACTGCTCAGCCAGCATTAATGCCACTGATGAGCACACTGTAAACTACAGTACAACAGTAAGTGACAGTAAGTGTAACACGCATGACTTTGACATTTTAAAGCGCATGCAGAGGTGGACATAGTTGCCACTGGTGACACTCCAAATACAGCTGCTGCCATCTGGTGAAATTAATTTACTACAGCTACAGCCACAATTGTTTTGTAACCTGGCGCTAATTAGAGACCCCAGCAGCTATTAGCTAATTATCAAAGACGCACCCGGCGATTGTCCACTTGCTCACCAAATTTTTAATTTGTCATTTGGAAAAAGACAGCCCTGCTCGAAATGCTTAAACATAGATACGTGAAAACGGGGGACATGCATAGAAAATGTTGCGAGTACAACTATGTCACGCTCCAACCAGTGATGGAGGAGCACCAACTACTGGCCTGGAATGCACATTACAGACGTGTCACTCACTTTTTGACTGGTCCTTTGCTTGCTCAGCTACTGTATGTAGCGTGCATCTTTAAAAACTCTGAGATAGTTTGAAAACTGAAAAGAATTAATAACGCTTGTAATTGAAAGGAGATGATGTTAACATGACAGAAAATGAGATCCAAAAAGGGCTGTGTTGGCAGCTGGTATTGTAGCTGGTGTGAATAGCTTAGCACGGATTGACAGCAACAAGACTTCATTACGAGCTTCGTCTTTGAGCGACTATTACTTCAAGTTCACGCGCACCAAGTGTTCCTGCTTTCATGCTGTCATGTACTTGCTTTTATCGCTAAATGAAAGGCGATCACCAAAATATCTAGCCAGCCTTAGCACCACTTTGTCAAATTTTTACTCGGAGATGAAAAGAACCTCAAAGATGTCTCTGACTTCAGAAAGGTATAATTATCTGTCTTTTTTATAAAGGAGAGGAATAATGTATTTCCATCCGTGCATTTATATATTCCAGCTTGTATGATTCTGTTTTAGCTTGGTTAAAATAAACAGGAAGACTTTTACACAAAGCACATGAGCGTGTCCTCACGCCCAGTGCATCTTTGTTCTCCGCATGAAACAGCGATTATGGATTCGAGAGGCAGGCCGATGGGAGCTGCACTCCGGCTTTCTGGTTTGTTCCGTCGGCCACATCCAGAGATTGCATCAACGGGGACAGCTTCCTCAATTCCACAGGGTACGCAGTCACTTCATGTCATTGTCATGCCAAACGCAGAATGCAGAATGCTAAAGAGGAATTTAGCTTGCTTTGGATGACAGTCAGAGAGATGCCTGTATTGTATACTGTATATATACAATATTGTATATACATATGCAGTATACACGGGTTAAGGGTAGGGTTAGGAAGGTTAGGGATTATAGACAAACGTTGGGGTTGCTTAGAGTTTAGAGGTTAGAGTTAGGGTTAGATTTTCTGGGTTAGGGTTTAAGGTACATCTGGGGTTGAAGCTAGGGTTAGGGTCAGATTTGTGATCAGGGTTATTGTAAGAGATAGGATAACGGATGGGGTCAGTCTCTATGTTTTAAGATTCAGGGGTTAAGGTTAGTGGCAGGGCATTGAGGATTAGGGGTTTATGGTGAGGAACAAGGCACTGAGGATGAAAAGTTAGGATTAGTGGTTATAGACTAGGTTTTAGGGGTTATGGTTGGGGGTAGGGGTAAAGACGAGGAATTTGGATTTGAGTTTTGAGTTAGAGGTTCAGGGTTTAGAGGTTGAAAGAGAAGGACAAGAGATTATGATTATGGACTAGTTATTAAAATTGTGTGCGTTAGTTATTGTCATTGTGTACACTCTCATGGTTAATCATTTCATTAGTACTAATATGTATGACTGTTTCAATGCAGTATTATCACTGTGGTTGTTGATATATTTTGTCCTCTGTCCCCTTTCTGGCCGTCACAGACATATGCTGATGTAGCCTTGTTTGTTTCTGTTGTTTTGTTATTGTTGCCACAATTGTTGTTGTTCTTGTCTCTCTCTGTATTGTCCCCCTCTTGTTCCCACACTCCCCCCCTCTGTTTTCTTTTCTCTTCATCTCTATCCCCTCCTGCTCTGGTCCGGGCATGACAACTAAACGTCAACGTCAAATAAATTCTGTATAACAGGGGAAGAGTATCTTACACTTTTCCCTGGAGAACAAATCTGTTAAGGATGTGAGGGCATTTAGATCAACAATACTATCTGCCCTAATTGCTGGACAGGACAACAAAAACAAGGATTATGGACTAGTATGCTGAGGTTTGGGTTAGTGACAATGGACTGGTTAGTATGGGTTTAGAGTTAGGGACAAAGCATTGGGGATTAGGATTAAGGGTTAAAAATAAGGTCTACGGGCTAGGTTTTAGGGGTTTGGACAAGGGACAAGAGATTTGGGTTGAGTGTTATGGTATTGGTATTGAGGTATTGGGACTAGGGATTCTCATCAGGGTTGGGGACAAAGGAAAAGGACAAGGTATTAGGGTTAGGAGTTAGGATAGGACAGTAAGTATTGGGAATAGGGGATAAAGTTAGGGGATTATGGACTATGGATTTGGGGTTAAGATTAGGGGTTTGGGTTAGAGGATTATGGTTCTGGACAAGAGATTAAGATTAGGGGTCAAGGGTAAAGGGGTTAGAGAGTAGGGATTTTGATTAGAGTAGGTTGAGATTTAGAAGGATTCAGTTGGCAAAAAATCCAAAGAAATGAATAAACATTTTCACCCTTTTTTTTGTTTTCAATGGAAGATATCGCAAGGCTTTGTCTAACAACTGCACAGATGGCAGTCTATTAAAGTACAGCCCCAAGCGGCAGAAGTGTCCCAGCCAGGTTCCCAGAGGCCTCCAGCTTTTAACCAGCGAGGGAACACTGGTGGCCACTCTGCACAAGAACGTCACTTTCTTGGTCTTTCTGGAGGAGGTGCTTAAACACAACATCAGTATTTCTGTACTGTACGTACTGTACAGTACTTGTTACCACTTGTCATTATTTGTGTCTGCTTGAAGGGGCTCAGCTCTACCACCAGCATCACGGTGGACTTTGGAGACGGGACCGCTATATCCTACGTGAACATCAGCTCCATAGAAGACGGGATCAGGCACGTGTACGGCAAAGTGGGCATCTATCAAGTGTCTGCCATAGCAAGCAACATTCTGGGCTTTGACAGGGTGACGCTGTACCTCCATGTCACATGTGAGTCTCATCCATTCTAGCTTCACCTGTTTGGCACAAAGGTGCTGCTTTAAGAAACCGCTTTAAAACCAACCTTCACAACACCAGGGGGAGCCCTGGACTCATTTAATCAAGCTTGGTACAACTATTTCTCCTTTGAATTGTCCCATTCAGTGCCTAATCATTGCATCGCCTCCTCCTGCTTAAAGGTCAACTGGAGCAGGTGCAGCTCTCGGCGCCGTCGGTGGTCGTCAAGAACAAAGCAGTGAACTTCACCACGACGCTGCGGCCCAGCAACGTGGGAACGGTCGCGTACTACTGGTGGATTGACAACAAAACAGAGGTGAGCTTCTACCTCCTCCAAGTTGGTGTTGCTAGGGTTAGGGGCTCGGGGTTAGGCTACGTGACGCATTCACAGGTGTCATTATATGTCCTTTCAGCCCACCATGAGTCTGGATGGCGGGATGTCCTTCACCTTCTCCGAGGAGGGAAGTCACATGGTTACCGTCCAGGCTTCCGTAGGGAACACGGTGCATCAGGACCAAATGACTCTGGCAGTTTATGGTAAACTTCTCCACCTTTGATGTCACCTCGTCCTGACAGCAAAACACGCAGACAGCAGCCACAGAACACACATAACATGAGCACTCCTGTCAGATAGACAATCTTTGACCAGCGTTTTAATAGTAGGCCTTTAAAAACAGCCCACACTTTGGAATATTGATGATCTTTGACTAGCATTTCAAAACAGTACAGACTTTTTGTCGCATAGAGGATCTTTGACAAGCATTTTTACAGCAGGTTTCTTAAAAACAGCAGCGCTATCCTGTCATAGAGAGGATCTTTGGCCAGCATTGTTGCAGTAGGTACTTAAAAACAGCAGAGTGCTCCTGTTACATACAGAATCTCTGACTGGCATTTTTGCAGTGGATTCTTAAAAACTGTTCTGTAACAGAGAGGATCTTTAACTGGAGGTTTTTGTTGTGGGCTTTAAAAACAGCTGAGCACTCCTATCATATAGAAAATCTTTGATTAGTGTTTTGCAGTAGGTCATCAAAAACAGCAGAGCACTCTTGACACATAGAGGATCTCTGATTAGTAGATCCCTAAAACAAAGTCAAAGATCTTTGACTAGAGGTTTTTGTAATCGGTCCTTAACAACAGTGGCACACTCCTGTAATATAGAGAATCTTTGAATTTTTGCAATAGGTCCTCAAAAACAGCAGCATGCTCCTGCCACATAGAGAATCTCTGACTTGTGTTTTTGTAGTGCGTCCTTAAAAAGAGCTCCTGTCATAGAGGATCTTTGACTAAAGGTTTTTGCTGTAGATCATTAAAAGCAGCAGAGCGCTCCTGTTGTTTGAGGATCTTTGAGCAGTGGTTTGCAGTCGTTAGAGTAGAGGATCTTTGCTTGATGCCAGATGCATGATGCATATTATCGCATGGCTTCTGTGTGCATTCCAGATTATTTCAAGTCACAAATGTTGGCCTTTTCGTCTAATCTGGACGAGGCGAATCCCGGGCTGCCCGAGTGGCGAGAGGACATCGGTCAGGTGGTGAAGCGCTCCGTCATTCAGGTCAGTTCATCACCAGGAAGGTCTTTGTGCTGCAGCGGCACGGCAGCTGACATGATTTTTGTTTTGGAACCACGGCAGCCTTTTCAAAGCGGCACAAAAGGGGAAGTTAAGTCCTTTTTAAGACTCTTTGCCATTTGCTGCGGACGTGGCCGAATGCCACGAGAGAGCAGTGAGACGTCCATTATGGCAGCCGCTCGTTAGGACACCGTGTCAAAAAGGCAGCTGCTTATGTAAAAGACCTGGATGGCGAGCTCTAAATATATCCCGGGTATAAAACATTCACTTTGACCTTCTGTCTTGTCACATACGACCATGTTAGACTCAGGAAGCTGACAGCAGAGCTCTGGTTACGCCATAAATGCACTAAAAGCTCCAGTTTTTTCCCAACGACTGTCACATTCATCCTGCGTGCTTGCGCTGATTTATGCCTTGTGACTTGACAGTGAACGCCACTTTAGGCAAGTCATACTTCACGCACAAAACCAGCAGCCCATTTTACACTTGCAGCATACATCAATATCTTTTTACAAAATGACATGATTGTTGTTGATAAAGGTCACTGGGATCAGTGAGGATCAGCTGCTGGTCACCGTACTTCCTGGTCTGCCAACCACTGCTGAGATCTTTATCGTGCCCGACAGGAGGGCGAGGGGCGGGACCATGAAGGGAAAGAGGGCGCATGCAGAGCAGGTACCGCCTTCTTCATTCCCATTTATCTCATTTTTAACACACTTGATTGCCATTAACATCTTATCTTATACAAAAGTGTGACTTGAAAGCGACGATAGCAAAGCCCCCAAGTAGCTGTCCTCGGCCATGCCTGCTGTTAACTAGCAGCTCGTAACACAAATTTTAGCTCCCAGTTCAAAGCAAAAAATGAGTCGAGAGATGGCTCACATCTAAAAAAAAAACACTCGCTAGTTGGGACACTCGTATGCCAAGGTACCGCGGTATAAATGACAAGGACGCAGAATTCCTGTCTGCACCCCCGCTACTGGCTGGATGACATGAAAGAAGAAAAACACGTTTGACTTACTGGACAACTCCTGAAACTCCTAGATCAGGGGTCACCAATGTGGTGCCCGTGGGCACCAGGTAGCCCCCACGACCACATGAGGTGCCCGCAAGCCTGCTTTTCATTCAGGTTTTCAGTTAATAATGAAAGAACAGTAGAAAGAAAAGTATTGTGAAATACAACATGTGAGTTGTGGACACCAGCATTTTGTTCATGTTCTGGTAAAACAAGCATATTTGATCTGTTAGGGTTAGGGTTAGGGACAGGGTTAGGGTAAGTGTTAGGGTAAGTATTAGGGTAAGTGTTAGGGTTAGGGACAGGGTTAGGGTAAGTGTTAGGATAAGTATTAGGGTAAGTGTTAGGGTTAAGGACAGGGTTAGGGTAAGTGTTAGGATAAGTATTAGGGTAAGTGTTAGGGTTAAGGACAGGGTTAGGGTAAGTGTTAGGGACACACATTATTATGATTCCGCTGTAGCACGTTCAATGGGAACCCTGATTGAATTACGTGTAAAAGTACAAGGTTTGATGTTAACCTTGAAATCACCGAGGGCCGTTTAAAGCCAGCGTCATCACGTTTGCCGTTAAAGCTGTGTTATGACAGCTGGACCCAAAAGAGTTGAGCCGTTGAACAACATTTCACACGTCATTACATTTAAAAAGGCTTTTACTTAGCCTCCATATGCCGTGCTTTTATTATTCTCTACCTGTGTGTGTTTTTATTCCGGCCCGCTTGACAAGTAAAAAGGCTTTTTTGTTGAAATAAAAGAAATCAAACAGCGGCGTTTTTCTCCCTGATCATTTCTATTCTTTGTATTTCACACACAATCTCCTCTTTTTGCACGCGCCCACTTTCTTATCGCTGCAGCGCTGTCTAGAAAGTTCTATTTATAAATAATTCCCTGTTTGCATCAGCGTGTGGAGTTGCACAACACAAGCGTGAGTGCGGTTTGATTTGCAAAGAACTTGCAAAGATTTTATGGAAGCTCCGCAAAAAGCCACGCGTTTAATTAGCAGCGTCCAGCAGAGTTGAAACTGTCGAAATCATGAAAAATAACGCTTGCCGCTGTCGTTCATGTTAGCAGGCGGAACAACATGGCGCCTCCGTAAAGGTCACACTCAGTCAGAAGTGTACATTTTCTGCACTAATTGCTTAAAAAACAGCAAATGCTGCCAAGGAGAGAGGAATGGTTTTCATTTGGAAAAAAGTTAGTCCCCCATTTACACCCAAAAGCATTACCCTGTGGGGTGGAAGTGAATAAAAGAACTTTAGAATCGTTTATTCACTCTACATGACTTAAGTTGTACTCATCCAGCGAGCTTACCTATTCATTTATAATATTTCTTTTATATTAGATGTGTTTTGGCCCTTTTTGGCTGTCGCTACATCACATAAATATATACGGTAGTTCAATGAATAAGTAATCGTGGAAGAAAAGACCTCTAGTTATTACTCAAACTAAGTTTGCACATTTACCATCCTTTTCTGTCCATCACTTAATATCATTTAATAAAATGCATTTACCTCATCGTTTATTATTAAAATAGTTTTTATTAGAGCTATTTTGCCATTCTCGGTGTTGCAAAATAATGCAATTGTTAAAGTAAAACAAAGGAATAATCATTTCAATTAGTCCAAATGATGAAAGTTCTTATCTATTTAAGGCACTTTCATCCTAGTACACTCATATTTATTTTATTTTGGATTTGTTTTACAGCCATATGACATAAATATATTGTTAAATTAATAAAACATCTTTAAAACAACAACAACCCTCCATTACTCAACTACTAACCTTCTCTGTCCACCTGTTACCATCACTTAATATCATTTAATAAAATGCACAGTGCATCTATCCATCCATCCATCCATTTTCTATACCGCTTCATCCTCAGTAGGGTCGCGGGGGCATGCTGGAGCCTATCCCAGCTGACTTCGGGCGACAGGCGGGGTACACCCTGGACTGGTCGCCAGCCAATCGCAGGGCACATATAGACAAACAACCATTCACACTCACATTCATACCTATGGACAATTTAGAGTCGCCAATTAACCTCACCTGCATGTTTTTGGGAATGTGGGAGGAAGCCGGAGTACCCGGAGAAAACCCACGCGCACACGGGGAGAACATGCAAACTCCACACAGAAATGCCCAGGGGAGAATCGAACCCAGGTCTTCCCGATCTCCAGGCTGTTCCTGTATTGGCCAATGTGCTAACCACTAGACCACCGTGCGGCCCCGTGCATCTATTATTCATCAAATATTGTTTTTATTATGTATACTTTGCCTCTCGGTGTAGCAAAATCACATACATATATTGTTAAATCAATGCAAATGAATAATCATTCTGATGAATCAAAATGGCCTTTTATTATAAAAAGCTAGTTTAATCCTAGTCTGTATTGCAACGTGTGTACACAAATATTTATTTTATATTAGCTCTATTTTGGCCACATGACATAAATATATTGCTAAATTAATCAAACACAAAACATATATGTCTCAAGTTGTACTTTTACTTCCTGACTCCAGCAAACTAATATCCTTTTCTGCCCATCTGTTGCCATCATTGAATATAATGTAATAAAATCCATGTATTATTGTTACTTTAAGTGAAATAAAAGTTGTTTTATTCTATGTGTACATTGCCGCTGTCCGCGTAGCATATTTTTCAATGAATGCAAATGAATGATACTTAAATGCATCAGCATGAAGCATTGTTATTTCTGTCAGGGTTCATGTCTACAGCCAGTAGATGTCTGCAATGCAGCAAGTGTCCACCAGAGGGCAGTGTCTTCCCACACAGCAGACCTTCAGTTATTCATGCGGTCAAATCTCTGCTTCCGTTAGGTAAAAGATGCTCAATTAAAATTACAGGTGTTTTGCCACTTTTGGCCTATTTCCGGCCTGTGAAACCGCAAATTGATAAAAAAAAAAGATATTTACAAGACGGTAATCCTCCGTCATGCATGATATTGTTTTCTTAAAGCACCCTGCGTCCTCTACGGTTGACCTCTCGCTTTGTAAACACAAATATTAAAAAGAAAATAGAACAATGAGCTTTTCTTTTTTGTTAATCCCTCCAAGGAGAGAAGACCTCCTTGTGACTCCAGTAAACAGGACTCTTCTTAAAGCAAGTTAATAGGTGTTTAATTACATTGATGCATCACATAATTGGCACCATGGAGGAGACAAACTGGGGCAGGAGGCCTGGATTGGGAATTAAAGTGATGTATTTATCTCCAGCCTGTCTGATTACCTGGCAGGAGCACCCGGACAATAGGGTAATAAATCTTCACTTGACTGAGGCCCCCCCCCCCCCCCCCCCCCCCCCCCCCCCCCCCCCACACGCACACACACTTAAACACACGTGTTTGGAGATATGTGAGCAGCTTATTAAAATGTGGAAAAGATTTAGTGACCCTGATGTGCCACGAGAACAAGAAGTCATTATTCATAGACGGTGCAAGGCTGGAAAGAAGAAGAGTGCGATGGAGTTAACTGATGCATAAGCTGACTCGGACCGTGTTGTCCATTGCAACGTAACACTCACCGCTTCTTTTTACACTTCAACGGCAATTAGCTGACTTATCGAGATGAGTGATGCGCTCTTATTGTTGTACTTCTTAATATTAGCACCGGTTCGCTTCTTTTTACGCTTGAATGATGTGTATGTAAAATGTGAGTCACACGAGGTGCATGTGCAACTTGCCACTTTAGTTTTTGTCATCAAAGTTACGGCTGAGTGTTGTTTCATAGTTTGTATGTTGTAATGTTAACAGTGGTTCACTTCTTTTTACGCTTGAATACTAATTAGAAATGTTCAAAAATGAGGTAGTTGACGCAAATCTGCAACACACATTACTTTTGCGTCGCACCTTTATGGATAAAGTTAAGAGTAAATGTTGTGTTATTCTTTTACTTCTTAATATCATCAGTGGTTAACTTCTTTTTACACTTGACTCCCATTAGAAATGTAAAAAAATGGGACATGTGAAGCAAATCTGCGACTCAAATCACTTTTGCATCGCACCTTCATCATGAAAGTTCAGCTTAAGTGTTATGTTATTATCAGCGGTTAACTTCTTTTTACACTTGCATAGCAATTAAGAACATTTCAAAAACGGGACATGTGATGTAAATCACATTTGCATCGCACCTTTGTCATTACATTTAAGAATGCATTTTATGTTATTCTCTTACTTCTTTCACTTCTTTTTACACCTGAATGCAAAGTAAGAACGGAAGAAAACGAGATATGCGATGCAAATGTGCAAGACAAATGGCCTTTGCACGCCACCCCCGGTCACGGAAGTTTTACTTCTGGGTGCTTCACTTCTTTTTACACCTGACAGCCAATTAAGAATGTTTCAAAAGAAAGAAATGCTTTAGTGCAAACCTTCCAAACGTGTTCAAAAGAAGCAGGGCAGAAAAGAGAAAAACACATCAGTCTTTATTTTGCGCCTGCAAATGTCAGACTCACCAAAGCAAAACGCCCTTTACCTGGCAGAGACTTCCATCAGCATCCGAGCGCCCGCTGTGTTTGCTTTTCCATGCCACGTCGACGCTTTGCTCCTCCTTAGAAGGAGGCCAGAAATTCATAATTCAGGCCGGCTGGAGAGAAACGACTGCGGCTGAAATATTGATGACGACGTGTGGCGGCGGCAGCGGAGGTTGCCGTGCGGACGTGCTTCAGCTAACCGTTCTCTTGCTCACAGCTCTCTCAGGTGCTGCTAAGTGCTCTCAACCAGGACCTCGTCCAGTTCACACTCAAGGCGGGAGTGCAGGTGAACGTCTACGCCACCAGGCTGTCACCAGGTGAGACTTGAGAGCGTGTGCAGGTTTTCACGCGTGTTCAAATGCATCCTTGTTGCTAATTGACTCATTAGTGTTCTCTGTTGTTCTTCCAAGCGCCTCTGGTGGACGGCAGCGATAGCAGCCACAGCGGCACTGCAGTTATAATGCTCGTGTCCGTCGCTCTCGTGGCTCTGGCCGTCTTTGCCGTGTATAAATTCAAAAGGTACAGTATGAAGGGAGTCTGAGTAACAGCATGAGGTTCCAAGTCCAACACTTTCCGCACATAAAGTATCTTTCCAAAGCCTTCCCCCCCAAAGCAAAGAAGGAAATGATCTGTTCCAGGGTCAACATCAACATTGAACCTTTTGAAAATGCCATCAAAGCGTACAAATAAGTTCATATTAAGGTGTTCAATAATAACGTAACAGTCGGGCTTACCTTTCATGGTGACGGCATGATGTGTCGTAGTCTTGACTTTCAAGTGTAAAAAGAAGTTAAACACTGCTCGTGTTAAGACTTCAAACAATAACACCATCAGTCTTACCTGTAATGGCGAAGGCATAAGGGGTTTGTGCCGTGCATGCGCCACACATCTCATTTTTACTCCATTGCCATTCAAGTGCAAAAAGAAGTGGGCCGCTACTCAAATTAAGAAATACTACCACAAAACAGCCAGTCTTACCTGGCAAAGGCACGATTTGTGTTGTAGTCTAATCTTATTATTAACATACAGAACATCATTGACCTTCAAGTGTAAAAAGAAGTGAAACACACTAATATTAAGACATAAAACAATAACACAGTCAGTCTCACTGTAATGGCGAAGGCACGATGCAAGCGTGATTTGTGTTGTAGTCTAATCTCCTTTTTACTACTCTTGACTTTCAAGTGTAAAAAGAAGACGTTTGTGTTATAGATGTGCTCACACACCCCATCTTTGCCATACTTAATGGCTTTCAAGTGTAAAAAGAAACAACAAAACAACTCTCAGTCTTAACTTTGACAACAAAGGCGTGATTCGAAAATGACTTGCGTTGCTTTTCTCAACGTTCCTCACGTTGATTGAAGTGTAAAAAGAAGTGAAGCACAGTTAAAACAGTTAAAACATTCTGCTTTAACTTCCGGAACAAGTGTTTGGTGGCCTTGGAGTCCTGTGGTGCGTTCAGGACTGCTGGGAAGTAGGAAACACGGCTGCCCGCCATCATCGTGGCGTTGGTGAGCATCGCACGCTTTAGTCGGATATGATATTGACATGGAGGACCCAAATGCCTCCCGGACGCCTCCCAAGTGGGGTGTTCCAGGCATGCCCGGCCGGGACAAGGCCCCGGGGCAGACCTAGGACACGCCGCAGGGATCATGTGCGATTGTGTGATTATCTGGGAACGCCTCGATGTCCTCCCGGTGGAGCTGGAAGAGGTGGCCGTGGACCGGGAAGTCGACTTCCCTACTGTGACTGCTTCCCCCCCGACCCGGTCCCGGAGAAGCGGATGGATGGATGGATGGATGGATGGATGGAAGGATGGATGTAAGGATGGATGATTGGATGGATGGATGGATGGATATTGAAATCTAGCCATACTTTATGTTTCTTACAAGAGCAGACATGTTCTTGAAGGCGTTGGTACAGCACGTGTGCATAATTGCCTCATTGACCTTCAGTCACCTCCAAGCGAGTCAACTCCCTAAAAGTTCCCCCAAGTATTTAGCCGCCACCGCTCTCAGCCTTATGGGCGGCGATGACACAATAATCGCTGGAGGAATACGACAATTCCCCTCTGTCTCAATCTGGGGAATATTACAGCCAATGACAGTCCAATCAATTGTCCCTCCTCCCCCAGCCCTGAGTGCCAAATGGGTGTCAGAGCCCCGCAGTTATCAATATTCATCTATGTGACAATGTGAGGCTTGACCTTTGAGGAAGTGCTGAACACGGCCATTCAAGGTGAGGCGTACGTCTGCAGGGATGGCAGCAAAGGGTGACCAGATGACACCTGAGAGACCAGAACTCATGCAGTCCAGTATGCAGCCAATGTGCAGGACCCGCACGTTGGATCAGCATGCATAGTATTATTATCAGTACTAATAGTTTGATCAGTGGCCCTGGCTACTGTTAGTCAAACACAAACATGTCATAGCAGACACATCCAAAAGGCATTAGTAGTAGTAGTAGTAGTAGTATTACCACTTACGTACTGCAATATGTGACATACTGTACTGTAGGAAAGGTTGTGGCTGCTCAGCACAATGTGAGCAAACCATGAAATATTCATTCTATCAACAGTATCACTATGTAGCCGTCCTAAGAGGGGGAGTAGTTGTACTTTATTTTAGCTTGATTTCACAGCGATTCGCTTCTTTTTTCACTTGCACGGCAGTAAACCTCACTTGTGAGGCGCATAAATGGTTTCATGATGATAATAATTAATAAATAAATAATAAATAATAATTACATTTTGTACACCATTTGTTGTTATTATATATGTTTATACTGTATATGTATATATAAAAGTTTGCAAGTTTATTTATTAGGATTATGTTATTGTTATGTATTACTTATTTTATTTTTGTTTTTATGATATCATATATAATATCAGTTTATTAATATATATTTATGAATATTATAATAGTATAGTATAGTATTATCAATATTTATGACTAAAATACATATTATAATACATATTATAATATAAATACATATACATACATATTAATACATATAATACATATTACATATAAATACATATTATTATAGTATTATTATTGTTGAAAGTCAACCAGCAAAAACATCAAAATGCAATATTTTTGGTGGGGGGAATCAGAAACGTTACTACTATAACTGGCAAGAGCTAGAAAAAATGTAATTAATTGACGTACCATTTTCTGTAATGGATGCAATATCAGATGCATTTGATTTTTTTACGGGCTTGGTCTTTGCCGGAGAGAATCGGGAAGGTACTGAAGCACTGCCGGCATTTTTTAAACACCATTTTTACCGTGGTACCTTGACATGCGTGTGTCCCAACTAACGAGTGTTTTTTTAGAAGTGACCCACTTCTGGGCAGATTTTTTTTGCTTGGAACTGCGAGCTAACATTTGCTCGTTAACGGCAGGCATAGCCTCGGACATCTACTGTATGTTGGGGGCTTCTGTCATTTCAGCGCTAGCATTAGCTAGAATTAGCAGTGCACTAGCTAGTCATCAACACACCAGTAAAACATGGACATGATAGTCATCTAATTGATCTTACTTATTATGTGTTGTGTGAAACAATGACAGGAACAACATCAAATTAAAAGCACGAAATGAATACAGACACCGAAGAGATTGTGTACCACAAATATGACCATTAGCTCTCAATAAGGTCATCCAATCTTAGCCTTTATCAGCATTTATCAGCACAGTATCAGCATTTGGGAGCAAATGGGAAGTGAAAGAAAAAGGGTAAAAATACAGTATAGTAGTCCATCTGTGTGGGCTTCTCGTGGAGATGAATAAAGTATCTACGGCAGGGGTCACCAACGTTTTTTCTAGCGAGAGCTACTTTTAGAAAATGAAAATGGCCACGAGTTACTCATTTTTGTAGAAATGATTTTCATACCTTATTACAACCCAAACAAATCAAATATGCTTGTTTTACCAAAATATTCACAAAATGCTGGTATTCACAACTCACATTTTAGTGTTCTCACATTATTAACTGAAAACCTGAATGAAAAGCAGGCTTGCGGGCGCCTCATGTGGTCGTGGGGGGCTACCTGGTGCCCGCGGGCACTGTGTTGGTGACCCCTGATCTACGGTGTTTGTGCAGCCTGAGAACGGGGGAGGTGTGTTCAAGGACGGTTAAAGAAAGTGGGACATATCGCTGCTCGCATTAAGCATTCAAAATATGGGGGATTTCTGACATGTTATTTTTGAATCCACCATCCACCCGTACGAACCTGCACTTTGCTTTTCAGAGAGGTTGTGTACCGAACAAATGTGCACATTAGCACCCAATAAGGTCATCAAATCTTTTTTTTTTCTTTTTTTTACCCCTGTCCTGTCCAGCCTTTAAAGCAGATAGAATTGTAGATCTAAATGCCGTCAAGTGCTCAACAGATTTACTCTGCCAGGGAGAAGTGTGATATACACTTCCCCTGTTATACAAAATTTATTTGACTTTGATGCTTGTTATAAAGCAAATTTGGAGCGACCGGACCGGAGCAGGAGGGGACAGAGAAGAAGAGAAAAGGAAACGGGGGGAGGGGGGTGCGGGGATGAGAGGGGGACAAAAAAAAAGAGACAAGAGACAAGGACAACAGCAGCAACAACAACAATTGTGACAACAAGAACAGAACAACAGAAACATACAGAACTACATCAGCAAATAAATGTCTGTGACAACTATAAAGATGAACAAGGACATAAGGACAAAGGACAAAACAATATCAACAACCACAATGACAATGCTGCATTGAGACAATCACACATAATAGTAGTAATGAAATGATGAACTATGATAGTGATCACAATGACAATACTGCATTGAATCAGTCACACATAATTGTAGTAATGAAATGATTATCCATGATAGTGAACAGAATGATAACTGTAATGCACATCATTGTAAAAAAAAAACTATAGTCATACTGCTGATATCACCGTCGCTGTAATAAAACCAACAACATAATAACACCCTGGTTAACTCAGTGAGTAATGTGGGGAAGTACGTATGTACTGTGAGTGTGCCAACCCCCGCCCGACCCCCGACACAGGGCCGCCCCGCCCAGGGATGCAGGAGGCACACCCTCCACCCACCCGGCGGAGGCACGTGCGGCAGAGATGTGTCACCCAGCACTCGACCCCACGGAGCAAACCCCTGTATGCCCCCCTCCCCCAAAATAAATAACTAAAATAAATGAATAAATAAATAAAAGTGCACGCATGCACGCTCATACACATTCCTACGCACCCACACGCACGCACATACACACTCCAACGCACTCAAGCGCGCACACCCACGCACGCACACACACAGTGGTCGACTGCCCGACACCTGGAAGCCTCACCCTATCCCCCGTTGGTAACCCAAGGAGCAGCGGAGCCGGGGACCCTGGGGCCCCAGACATACAATCAAGAACCCAGGCGCAGAGAGCGCGGAGAGCAGGAAGACACCAGGCCACACCCTCCCAACGGTAGGACGCCGCCAGCAAGGCAGACAGGGGAGCCAGCGAGGAGGAAAGCGGGAAACTGAGCAGGCGGGCGAGAAAACGGGCGAGCAGCCAGGCGAACCACCACACAGCGCCAACCGACACCCGCGGGCCAGCAAACCCCGAAGAAGGAGCGGGAGCACCGCACCCCAAGCCGCAGGGAGGCCAAGCACCAGAGCCGAGAAGGCGAGACCAGCAGCAGACCAGCCGAAGGACCCCACAAACCACCAGAAGCCAGACCAGCCACATGCCACCAGAGCCGACAGCGCACCATCCGCGCACCGGAGCCCCACCCCCGACAAGCCCGCAGACAGACCGGGGGAGGCGAGGACACAGACAGCGGCCCAGCAGAGCACAAAGCGCAACGGCGACAAACGCCCAAGCGTCGGGCAGAGCACAACCCCCCCCAGCAGGCCCGGCCCCAGGGCACCCGCCTCCCCACCCCCACCCCGCCACCCAGGCCCACAGTACCCGCAAGCATGACCAAGCCCCAACCCACCAGCCGGCCCGGCGCCCCAGCAGCCGCCACAGCGCAGCAACCACCAGCCCCCGCGGTGTCACACGGGCCACCTGCAGCACCGGCACCGCCCCCCAGGGACCGCCGAACCCGCCCCAAGAGCGCAGAGGCACCTGCAGCACGTGTCAGTCCAGGGGAAGCACCGCAAGCCGCCCCCCCGGCGCAAGCCCCGGCATCAACAAGCCCCAGAGGACCACCCCAGGGAAGGGCAGGTGAACCAGACATAGGCATCCCACAGGCCAGGCCACCCCGGGCGAGCCACCGCGATGGCCAGGCCCCTGGCCACACCGCCGACCCTGGCGGGCAGGCGCCGCGGTGCACGAGGCACCCCAATCCAGCCCGCCCGACCCGTGTATGTGATAAGATGTGATTGTGTCTATAATACAATTAAAAAATAAATAAATAAAATAAAATAAAAGAGGACAGCTACGAAAAGCTGGTCTCTGTGTCCCTGAAGGGTGTATCTGTGTGCATGTATATGGGGTGTATGTGGATGATAGCTAATGATGCAGTTAAAATCGGGGGACAGCTGCTGCTTGGAGGGTCCCTCACCTGACCAGCCCCCCCAAACCCTAAGTGTCTACTCTGCGATTAAAATTGGGGCGCAACAGGTCAGTAGCACGGCAGGAGCAAAGGAGCCCCGCAAGGCAGCTCCCCTCCCCAACCACGCCCGACCGTAGGCCACCCCCCAAAGTCCTATATATGTGAGGTGGTGTAGTGGCACAGGAAGGACGGGGGCCCCACACCCCAACGCCGCCCAAACCGAGCAGGGGGGGGACCAAGGACACATGACCGACCGGCCACCCACCACAGCCCAGGCTCGGGCGAGCCACAGGCCGCAGGACACACCACAGGCCCTACCCGGCCTGCCAGGATGGCCAGTCCGGCCCACGCAACCCCCCAGAGGCGATACCCCCAGCGCCCCCAACACCGGAGCCCCACCGGAGGTAGCGTCCACAGCGCCACCCCCAAACCGCCAAACACCATGGACCAGCCACACACCCCAAGGCAGATCCGACCGCCACCAGGACAGCGGGAACCGCGCCCACGCGCCTCCCACATACCACCACGGCCGGCAAGGGAGCAACACCACGACGACCACAAGAGCACCGGACCCCACATAGAGCGGAGCACGGCCACACCCACGAAGCACGCAAGCCCGAGGCGCCAGGGAGGGACAGAGAAGCAGGCACCGCACAACAGGGCCCACGAAAGGAGCGGCCCCCGCCCGCCCCGCCCCCCGCCCATCCACCAACACGCCAAGGGAGAAACCCCGGAGGGAGAGAGACAACCGCCGGTCAGGAAGCAGAGACCAGCCAGACACCAGCAGGTAGCAGGGACCGCCCGCCAGCCCCCCGCCAGCCCCACCCCCAAGCCCCCGGCCAAAGCCACCCCCCGACCGCCCCACCCCGGAGCAAGCATCCCCCCGCCGATCCTGGCCAGCGCCACACAGAAGAACACCACGCCGCCCGCTCCCACGCGCACCCACCCGCTCACCCGCCCACGGCCCCCACACCCCCCGCCCACCAAGCCACAGTGGCCCCGTCCCTGAAGGGAGAAAGCAAGGGATCCCCCCCACCCCAACACCACGCACCCCCCACCCTGAGCCCAAACCGCACATCCGCGACCCCCACCTCCGCGCCCCCAGTCACCCGGGGGACAGCCACAGGTGGCGGAGGACAACAAGCACCTCCCACCTGTCACACATACACCACACACATAAATCGGTAAAATAAAATAAAATAAAATAAATAAATAAAATAAAATAAATAAATAAATAAATAAATAAATAAAAAGGGGCATCAAAGGTCATCAAATCTTAGCTTTATGCATTCCCACACAGTATCAGCATTTGGAACCAAGAAAAAAGGCTAAAAATGCAGTATCGTAGTAGTAGTACTGTTGTAGTTCTATGCCGCGTGGGACAAAGTTAAAAGGTGCGTTCAAGTACTGTCAAAGTGGGACACGCCGCTCCCATTAAACATGCATCCTTACGTATTATAGATAAAAACTTTTGTCGTCTGCGATTAAATGTGATTAGTTAACGAGGGACAAAATGTGATTCATCATGATTCAATATTCTAATTGATTGACAGCACTAGAGTTGACTTTTCCCCCCCAAGATGACCATGAAAAAACAGTAACATTTTTGAGTACCTAAATAAATAATATTTATTATGTGAAAATCATAATCACAAGCTGTTCTTTTGTCCGAAGTTTCTATTTTTAGACTGTTTTTAGGCCTTTAATGACTATATACTGGCTTGAGACGTCAGGTAAAAATCTAGGAGACTCCAAAAAGTTTGAGGTGGAATGCTGTGCGCCTGGGGGGATAAAAAATGGATTGAAAACAGAGGTGAACAATATGAAAGTGCCCGACGGAATGCTAAGTGCCCCAGTTTCCAGCTTTCAAGCAATCCTTAAAAATAGAGTGCGACACATTATGTTTAGTGGAAGCATTAGTGGAGCACACTTGATGGCAGCTCTCCATTAACTTGCCCATTTTTTATGACTTCAATATAACCTGCAGGAAGATCCCGGGCCTCAACACGTACACCACGGAGCAGCCGGACAAAGAACAAGAGGTGGTTCCTACGGTGACCTCCATCGCTGACACAAAGCCTGACGGGGACAAGCTGGCCTCGGTGGATTGTGTGGACGTCCAGCTGGATTCTAAGAGCAAAGGTCTGCTTCTTCCTTTCAGCACATTGCCAACATGAGCGCTCCAAACATGCACGTTGAAGTCAAAAGACGCACTCGAGTGACTTGTTATCAACGTGATTAATACGAGCTGACAAGAAACAAAACACCCGACTGTCTTCAAGCGCCGTTCTCCTGCACGCTTAACGACGCCTCGCTTTCTCTCATCTCCTATTAATGGCTGGCATGCAAAAGGTAACCTTTAAATCAACACACAAGCTGTTCATTCATGCTTAAGGAACGGTAATATCCCCAGTCTGGGACGTTTCAAAAGCTAACTTCAAGAAAGACAAAAAGCTTTTTCCTAATTCCAGCTCAATAAAAAGTAAAATCCAATAACAAAAGGCACCGCTTGGGAAAGTGGAATCCACCCAAAAACGCTTGACACGTCATCACATCTGAACCACTCCACTATGGAAATGACTTTATGTGTTGGAGGGGTCACATGCGAACGTTAAACAGCACAGAGCAGAGGTGTCCGAAGTGCAACCCGGGGGCCGTTAACGATTAACTCATTCAAAATAACAAAGTATTTATACGATTTTTTGCGCAAGAAGCAAAAAGAGCGATGACGCAACTGCACACTAATAGAAATCATCACTGCAGTTTTAAGCCTTAGAAACGCCCACGAGGTGGCAGAGACGTGCATTTGATCAGCAAGGCAGAAGGTGACGCATTGTCAACACGCACGGTTTAGCTCCAAATGTGAAAATTGTAAATAGTTGACGGCGTTATATTTGCAGATAAATTGTTCATTTGGTGGGAATAAACCCCTTTTTTGTGTTGTTTATGTTGGTATAGTTGTTTGGGTATTTCAGCTGTCACAAAAGCAAAAAAAATATTTGTGTCAAAGTGAAAGTTATGCTTGAAATGTATCTTTTCACAAAAAGCCGCTTTTCTCCCTTTTTAGTCAGGAACTGATATTTTCCTGAAACTTACCTATGTTCTACTGCTGATTACTAAAGAGCGCAAAACGGTAGAAACAAACTTTTTTTTCTGATGAAAGACAGGAGTGTAATGTTTGTTTTGTAGGTTCCATTTTTATATAACCATACAACACAATATTCTGTGTGCCTTGAAAGATAAGTCAAAATGGTGTAAAATGGCCGCTACTGAAGGGGTTGGCTTTTAAGACACGGCTGGGATTGAATGAAAAAAAAAAACCAATACAAATGGAAAAAAGAGCAGTAATTTTTACAAGAATAAAGACGAAATATTAAGAGACTAAAGTCATCATATTAAGTGAAGAAAGTGGTGAAAAATTAAACAAAAAAAGTTGTAATATTACAAACAAAACAACACAAAACGAATACTAAAGGTGGCATTTTTTTTTAGGTTGGGAAAAAGTTAATAATAAAGTCTAAATATTATGAGAAAAAAAATTAAAAATGTTTTTTTTAAAACAGCAAAAAAGTGAAAGGAGAAAACAGTCATACGCTTTGGCACTGATAACACAGCTGACATGCGGCTGTTTTTTTTTCTTTAAATATAATACAAGATGTAGAATATACACTAGGTCCCCAACTAATGAACACAATTGGTTCCAGACGACCGTTCGCAAGTCGATTTGTTCGTAAGTCCAACAAAGGTAATATTAGCAATGATATAGGTACTACATGTACGTGTATACATACACAGTATATGTGTATGTATGTAAATATGAGTTTGGATGCAGTAGTAATATTAAACCAGGATAATGAATGAAAAAAACAATAATAAAAGTGATATAATAATACGTAATGATAAATGTTATTTACCTTTGAAGAGGAGTGGTCGAGCATACGTCGTTGTGGTGGAGGAGGAGGAGATATTGAAAAAAAGGACAAATGGCGGTGGTGGTTAGACTCTTCTAAAAGAGGTAGTGTTCTGTGGGTGGTGTAGAATTAAGCAGGCCTATTAACTCTTCATCAACTTTATTCACACGCTCTGTCCGGGTTGTATCATACAGCTACAACTTAGCTTTTCATTTCTCCTTTACACTCTCTCCCCACCTTCTTCCTCTACCTGTTGGTCCCATTAGCAGTGTCACAGTGCCCTCTACTGGTCAAGCATGTACAGTAGCAGTAGAAATATGGAGTTACTACAAGGCAAAATACATGAAAATATAAACCAGTCAGCTTGCGTTCGTATTTCCGAATGTATGCAAGTCGGATGTTTGTAAGTTGGGGACCTAGTGTATTATATCAACATGGCTTGGTTTAAATAAATGTAAAAGTGGACCCCTCTTTTTTTTATTTTTCAGTATGCGCCCCTCGGTGGAAAAAGTTTGGACACCCCTGTTCTAGAAGTACCTTTAAACAAGAAAACAAAAAAATAGCCCAAAAGGAAAAATTTTTAAAAAAGCAGTAATTTCACAAGAATAAAGTAAAAATATAAAGAGAGTAAAGTCATAATATTCAGTGAAACTTTTTTTTTAATTAAAGGAAAGTAGAAACAAACAAAAGAAAGAATAAAGTAGCAATTTTTGGAAAATTTGGTTGGGAAAAAGTTCTGATAATAAAGTCAAAATATTAGGAGAATAAACTCAAAATATTAGGAGAAAAAAATGTACATTTTTCCTTTAAAAAAACAGTATAAAAGTGTAAGTTCATGCTAAAAATACACTTCGTTGCTGATAACACAGAGCTGAGATGCAGGCTGTTTTTTTAATCTTTAAATATAAAAGAACATCTCAGCATACCCACATGGTTTAAATAAATGTACTGTTCGGAAAGTATGACTGAACAAGAAAACTAAAAAACAGCAAAAATTGAAAAAAGAGCAGAATTTTGCAAGAATAAAGACAAAATATGAAGAGAGTAACAAGTGTAAACTATTGCCATGTTTTAAAGTCACTTTTCAACATTTAAATATTCTATACAGGTGTAAAAAGAAGTTAACCTCAGTTGCTATTAAAATCTATTAAACTCTTAAATGTGGAACCATTCATGACAGAATGTGTTTCCCAACTTGAACATTGAAGTGTAAAAAGAAGTTAACCGGCATAAAACACAAGCCACAAAGTCTTACTGCTGTGAATGCGAGCCAGTTTACTTGACGTAACATCAAAACGCAGGTGCTTTCCTCCCGAGGGTGTTGGTTGAATTCCAAATTGTTCAACTTTGGAGTCTCCGCTGTCGTCAGAGGTTGTTGTTGTTACTTCCCGCTGCAGATATGATGTGTTTTATGTGTTTGCCCACATCGGCGTTCACAGGTAAAGTGATGCAAAAGCGGGAGAGTGTCGGCCTGAGTTATGCGGCCCAATAAAATAATTAGCGCGGCGAAGGAGGTGAAAGCATTTTCATCAAGGGACCATCCTCGCGGACGCACTTGATTTACTCCTCCTTGCCGCAGCTTAACAGTTGACCCATCCAAGATAAATGTGTTTGGCTGCACACACACACACACACACACACACACACACACACACGAGCGTCTAATGTAAATAGGAGCATAAACCTCCTCCTGTCTCTTTCCTCTCCTGTCCCCGGCCAGGCTACCTGCCATCGTCGCACACAGACATCAAGCTGTCTGATGAAGCGCCCCATGTGTTTTAATGCAGAGCGTCTTGCGGGCCACGCCGAAGCAATACATCTTCCCTGGCAGTTATGAAGGCACGGTCACAATGAATGCTCTCGAGTGTTTTTTGCTACCCATGCATGGATGGACCAGCTCACACTGTGCCGCCTAATCCCTCCGAGGAGACTGTACAGATTTATACTCGCCCCCACTCTCCACGAATGGGACTCCTTTTTGACTTGGAGATACTTGTATTTTTGCAAGGACCTTGATCTTTTGATGTAAATATTGTACATCACCCGTAATGGAAGAAGAATAGCTGAAGGATGCAACCGACGGAGGTGTAGAAGTATCTTTTTTGTGTGTGTTTTCTCCAAGCAGCTTATCCAAAGACAGTGAGAGGCAGCGGGTTCATTAAGCTCAGCACAATCAGGAAATCTCATCGCAAGATTGTCATCAAATGACGGCTGGCAACATCCAGGGGAGGAAGGATGGCCGCCACTTCCGCATCTGTGCGCTCCATCAAGGCTCAGATGTCTCTACACGTCATAACAAAGATTAAAAGTGTCTCTGCGCTGGGATATGAGACAGCTGTCTTGCCTTGGCGGAGCTGTTCAAACTAAACATGACAAAAGACACGTTTGTGTTGCACAATTGGAACCTTTCAAACCTTTTTGTCAAAATAATGTATTTCCTCAAATAGTGGGCAAGGGCATCTACTGTATATATACAGTGTTCCCTCGTTTATCGCATGGGATAGGGTCCCAAAATAGCCCACAATAAGTGAAATCTGCAAAGTAGCCAGCTTTGTTTCCAATGATTAAATATGTTTTAAGGCTGTGAAAGCCTTCACATATACAACACAGGCATGAACATTTTCTCACATTTCTCTCTTGTTTAAACACTCTCAAAAAGTTCACATTTTGTTTGAACTTAATCATCAACCTACTAGGTTGGACACAAGAAGTTATTAAGACACTCACACGTTTCACTCCTCTGACCGTGCCTCTTCATCCTGGCGCCGCTCTGCTGTACTGTGGCGTTTTTGTATCCTTGTTAAAACATATTACTCCTGTCGTGGTATTTTACTCCTCCTCACACCTCCGAACATTCATTTATTCCGTAATGGAGCTCTACGGCCGCAATGTCTACCTTCCTTCAGCATGTTGTCCACAAGCCACCTTCGAAAGCACAGAACTACAACACTCAACTTCCCACAATGCTTCTTAAAGGGCCAGGCTCGGCCTGTAAAACAAAAAAGAAGCACTAAAATTGCACAAAAAAAATCAGAGAAACAGCGAGTCTGCAAAAGGTGAACCACAATGAAACGAGGGAACACTGTACCCTAATAAAAAAAAAGTAAAAACTGACTTTTAAAGAGAAATACAGAGAAACAACCAAAGCAAACTGGCCATTCAACATTGTGGAGTGACCGCCTGTCCATGTCTACTGGTAATTTCAAATTTATGTCAAGTGAAACTCGAGTTTAAAACACAATAAATAGGACTATCATGGAGTAATACCGAGAAATAATAAGGCCCGTAAGCCTCCAGAACATAAACATGGACACACACCACAATGTGGAGTGACTACCTGTGAAAGTCTACTGGTGTATTCAAATTTATGTCAAGTAAATTGGAGTTTAAAACTGAGAAAATAGGACTACGATGGAGCAATGCAGAGAAATGATAGGGCAAGCTTCCAGAAGATAAACATGGACGCACACAAGGTTGTGGAGTGACCATCTGTCAAAGTCTACTGGAGTAACAAATTTATGTCAAAGGAAACTGGAGTTTAAAATGGAAAAAAATGGAACTATCATGGAGAGTGCAGAGAAATGATAGGGTGTGTAAGTCTCCAGAACATAAACATGGACGCACACTACATTGTGGAGTGACTTCCTGTCAAAATCTACTGATATATTCAAATGTATGTCAAGTGAAACTGGAGTTTAAAACTGAGTAAATAGGAATATCTTCAGCAATGCAGAAAATGACAAGGCACGAAAGTCGCCAGAACATAAACATGGATGCACACAACATTGTGGAGTGACCGCCTGGCTAAGTCTAGTGGTATATTCAAATTTATGTCACGTGAAACTGGAATAAATAGGAATATCATAGAGAAATGATAAGGCGACATTCACACAACATTGTGATGCGACCACTTGTCAGTCTACTGGAATTAAAACAAATGCATTTTTGAAATAATATTAAGCAATATTTCTCATATAATACAATTTTAAAGTGGACTTGAAATAAGAATGAAAAGAACTATCACAAAGAAATGATATGGCTTGTAGTTCCCCAGAACATAAACATGGACGGACACAACATTGTCAAGCGGCCACCTGTCAACCTCTACCGGTTTATTACAGTTTATGTCAAGTGAAACTGAAGTCTAAACAAAAGAAAAAGGACTGTCATGAAAAATGCAAAGAAACAAGCAGCCCCAGAACACACCCCAGGTATGGACACAACATTGTGGAGAGACCACTTGTCAAAGTCATATACATTACATAATATTACACTTCATGTCAAGTGAAACTGATGAATAAAATGAAATAAAAATGACTGTTATGGAGAATTGTGGATAAACGGCAAGACATAACTCCACGTAACAAGGACATGGACGTACACAACATTGTGGGGTGACCAGTCGGCAGTCTGTGTGAATGCGAAACTGATGTTTAAAGTAAGATAAGTAAACAGTGTTGTGGAGAAATGCAGAGCAACAAGACATGAAACTCTCATAACATCAACATAAACATGGATGCACATACTGTGGAGCGACCACCTCAGTTTACTAAAATGTTAATGGATGGAAAAGATGCAATTTTGTCAAGATTTTGTCAAATGAAACTACAATTTAAAACATAATTAAAAAAATATATATTATGCAAAAAAGCAGAGAAACGACAAGAGCTGATGCAGACTAGGCGGAATATAAATATAAATCATAAAGAACATGCACACAATACTTCGGAGTGACCGCCTGGCAGTCAACCAGAAGGCTACTGTAAGTGCTGTAAAAGTCACAAGTGCATTTCTGGATGAACATTAACCAGTATTACCTGTATATACTGTAAGAATATATGTCAATGAAATGCACACAGCATTGTGGCGTGACCTTTAACACCATGCAGGGAACTTGACCACAACATCCAGTAAGACTCCACCCTTTGAATCACCTTTGTGTCTCAGTATGTGCTGCTGTTTTGATGAGCTTTGAGGAATGATTTGGCCATTATTTGAGGAAATATGCTAATTCCCTGCAAGTGCAACAGGTATTTGCTATAATGTAGCAAAAACTGCTTGAGTAATGTTTTATTACAATTATTATTGGTATTTACAACATCATTTTAACACCCAGGAGGCCAAAAAAACACCAACGCTATTTATGTGTTGCTGCTGTAAAGCATCCATAGCAACAGAATCCTACAAAACCATTCATTTCATTGCTCCCAGCATGGCAACACGGCTTTGTTTCCGCAGTTTACATTGATGCAAAAGGGACCTGCCGTCTATTCAAGGTCAGCCCTCCAGGAGTCGGCAGAGAAAAGTGTGCAGATTTGTCCGTCTACGTCGCCGCGAGGGATGCAGACGCTGAGAAGACTTATCTGCTGTCAACTTGGCTCAGCCTACGCTCTGAGCCGCGGTCAGCTACTGTCTCTTTGGGATGAATACTAGAATTCTATCCGACTTTTTTCCCCTTTCTTTTAAGTGTTGTCATCGTCATGTGTCACTAAGACAAATGGACGGGGCATTTTGTTCCCTCTCGTCCTGCAGTTGAGCCCTGGGAACAAATAAACTTGAGGTCATCATTATTGAAACCTAAAGAGGTTTGTGTTGTTTTCTTTGAGAGTGAATACACTTTTGCTGTTATATATTTCTTCTATTTGTTCTTCTACCCGTTGGACATTTTCTATAGTCAACAGATGGAAAGAATGTACAGTAAACAGCAGTTCCTTTCATTCTTCGCGACTCATTCAGTTTGGTGATGATTATTCAGTGAATTGTTGGTGTTGTTTTCATTCAAAGATGTAACCATGGTTACAGAATAAAGCCAACACGTTAAATGCTGTTCGCAGTCTTCATTCTGTTTTGTTTGACCCTCAGGCGAAGAGATTGACTTCACCTCCGCTGACTCTGAATCACTCAGGAAGGAAGGCTGGGTTTCCAATTTAGTGCTTATATCCTTTTCCAGCTATGGTCCTTCACAAGTATTGGCTTTGCTAATGGATGCAAATTAAGAGCGCTTCCTTAAGCAAGCTGAAGATTGCCTCTTGACTAGTTTTTTAACTCGGATCAAATGGCCTAAGGTGAGGAGCTGCTGTGAGGACATCAGGAAGGAGTTGAGACAGGCTCTTGGTGGCAGGATCTGCCAGACGATCACAGCAAAGGTGATCAGACAAACAGGCAGGGAGGCGCTCGGTGTCATCTAGACAGAGGAAAGATGATAAAGAAACTTGGTGGAGGAACAAAGAGGTGAGGTCCAAGAAGAGTGCAGAGGAATGAGATGTAGGGTGAAGATTGCGATGGCAAACGCTAAGAGTCCTCTGATGGGTTGTACTCGAGACAGTAAGGAAGCAGAAATGGACCTGTACCGATTGGTGAGGCAGAGAGGATGTGCAGCAGGGTCGGGTGATGGCAATATGCAAGATGGAAAGAATCCTTCAAAGAACTGATGACTGTAGAAACGAGAGAGAGAAGAGTGGACGTTGTGACTTCTGGCAATGAGGAAGTTCCACGCATCAGTAAGTGAAGTAAGAGCATCTCCAAAGAGGATGATTAATGGAAATGTAGCCGGACCTGATGACACACCTGTGGAGATATGGAAGTAGGGGTATCACGAGACACCCAGCTCATGAGACGAGACTATGCACAATGCGAGACTGCGATTTTAACATTAATTTTAGGAAAAGTACAATGAAAATATATGACAGGACAAACAAACTTTTATTCAACCGAGGCGACAGAGGCGTGTGCCCAAGCTCTGCCACCTTGGTTCTGTCACTGGTCAGGGGTGGGGTTGCATTGTGCAGGGGTTTATGCAGCTTTCAGAATCGAAGGTGGAGCTCCACTACCGCTCGCCTGTGCGGCGGATACTTCACCTTTGTTGACCGCGTGTATTTAATTACCGAATAAATGCATTACGCAAGAAACATCTGATGACAGAAGTATGTGTGGAGTATGAGGGTGTGCTCTAGGTGCCACAGATAGGTTCCAGATGGTGGTTGGACAGCATCAAGGATCGGCCCTGAGCCCCTTCTGGTTTGTTATGATGATGGACAGATTGACAGGTGAGGTCAGATAGAAGGCTCCATGGACAATGATGAGCAGCAGAGACAGCGGGTGGAAGAAAACCTGGAGAGGTGCAGGAATGAGCTGTAGAGCACAGAAATGAAGGTAAGTGGGAGCAAGTTGGAATACATGAGTGTCAATGAAAGGATATCAGGTGGAACCCTGAGGATGCAAGGAATAGAGGCAAGGAACCTGGAGGAGTTTAAGTACTTCAGGTTAACCATTCAGAGCAACAGAGAGTTGGAGAGGAGAAGGGGTGAAGGCGTGGGTGGAAAAGACGTTTGTAACAAAAGAATATTAGCAAAAGTGTTTTTAAGAATCTGCTGAAAAACACTAATAAAATATCCTCTATATGACAGGAGCGCTTTGCTGTTTTTAAGGACTACTGCATATACACTAGTCAAAGATCATCTATATGACAGGCACACACTGCTGTTTTTCAGGATCTACTGTAAAAATACCAGTGAAAGATCCTCTATATGACAGGAGTGCTCTGCTCTTTTTAAGGACCGACTGCAAAAACACTAGTCAGAGATCCCCTATATGACAGGTACACTCTACTGTTCTTAGGAATTTGTAGCAAAAAAACAAGTCATTGATCATCTATCGGACAGGGATACACTGCTGTTTTTCAGGATCTACTGTAAAAAACTTACTGAAAGATACTTTATATAGGAGCATGCTGCTGTTTTCCAGGACCCACTCTGGATACGCTAGTCAGAGATCCACTATACAACAGGAGCGCTCTGCTGTTTTTGTGCACCTATTGCAAAAACACTATTCAAACATCTTCTCTAAATGATAGCACTCTGCTGTTTTTCGGGATTTGCGGCAAACCCAAATCAAAGATCATCTATCTGACAGGGACACACTGTTGTTTTTAAGGATCTACTGTAAAAACACCAGTGAAATCTTCTACTTGACATGCTACTGTTTTTAAGGATCAACTGTCTAGACGCTAGTCAGAGATCCTTTATACAAAAGGAATGCTCTGCTGTTTGAAGAAATTAGCGGCAAAAACCTGAACTTGTTAAAGACCCTCTATATGACAAGAGGACACTGCTGTTTTTCAGGACTTACTGCAAAATGCTAGACAAAGATATTCTACATGGCAAGAGCGCCATTTTTAGGAACCTGCTGCCAAAAATTCTCCCAACTTGTTGGCCGATCTGCCGTCGTTCAAGTCCTGATTTGGCGGGCGAGCTGCCGGTTGAGTCAGGCTTCTTGGCTAACTTCTTGGATGATGATGGTTTGAACTCCCAGTTTTAAAATTTCTTTCCCCCAGACTTTTTAGTCATAAAACTTGTGTGAAGTCCAAATGGTATTGTAATCTTTGACTTTGCTTCTGTCATTGTGATCTGCTGGCATCTTGAGGACAATTAGCAGCAAACAGCATCGTGATTCTAACGTGCTACTTCTGTGTCTGTCCCGCTGTTGCGACAAATTAATGATCCTTTCCCAAAGGAAGAAATCAGGAAAGATTGTTGTATGCAGCCGCACCTTGAATGAATAATGCCTCCTTGCATGCAGTAACCTACAGCCATCGCCACAATGCCAAATTGATGAACGCCTTTTCCTTTCATCGAGTGCTACATTACGGCAGAGGAGCATCCATTAGCGATTGTTGTCAGCATTCAATTAGATTGGACTCTGCCGGCACATCCCAGGGCAGTTAGAAAGAGAGAGAAGGACCTCTGTGTTCATTCAGAGAGAGTGAGAGCCCACAATAAGGCTCCCACGGTGCGGATGGCAGTTAGGAGTGATGAAGATTGGTGTGAGGTGTTGTTGTGAACTGCTGTGCGAAATGCACAACAAACAAAGCCTGCAGGGACATTGGGGACTTAATTTCTGCCCCTCTTTGCTATTTTTAAATGTATTATCATTCATCTTGGAGGTAAAAGTACTCTGCTTAGACACATTTGATTGCATTAAGAGGACATTTTGGGTGTTCATTCAAAGTGAAAGACAGATGAATAAAGAGTTGAGCTCAGAATGATGGAGGTGGAGTTCAAATGTAATTGTTTTTATTTGTTTCTTTCGCGGATCCGAAGCTGTTGATTTGTACTCTCAAAATCCCCAGCTTCAACAAATGCATCACAGAAGGCCACGTGACATCGATCTCCTCTCCAGTTGGTCAGCAGCGAGCGGGAAACTTAACAGGAAGAAGGTCAGTCGGGCGGGAGGCCGCTGAAACGGCGCTAATAAACTTAAAATAGTTGCTTGTTGAACGTCAATAATGATAGAAAGGAAATAGACGAGAACACACGCCTTCAAACAGTGAAAATAATTATGCTGCTCAACCATGAATGGAGACAACAATCAACAAGCTTACATGCTAACTCCAAAAGGTAAGTCATTGCATTCATCTTCAATTACGACCTGTAGTTACGTTAACATTAGCATACTTTACAGTCTTACCTGGTCGGTCCCTTTGTCAGCTGTAGCAGATAGAAGCTTACGGTTTTGGGGTTATTTTTAGTTTCAAAAGTAATGGTTTCTTATCTGCAGCAGGGACAGATTTATAGTGGGAGCTGCAGGGCAACTGTCTGCCTCAAAAAAACATAAACACCATTTGTGTCATCAACACTGAAATGTGTTTTCTTAGCATACACAGTGCAGATATCTCAAAGCTTTATCGTCGGTAGACTAGTGGCAGCAATGTGGAAAAACATAACATACAACAAATGTTAATGTTTGTCCGCTGAGCTTATTGGAAATTTATTTTCTGTGTGATTCCAATCCTTTTATACATTTGAAAAGTAAAAATCACTGACTTTGCACATTTTCTGATCAAATACAGGGCAGAAACCCGAGATGAGGCCACCACGAGCGTGTCTTCTCGCTTTGGTGCGCAAGCTCAGCCTGCCTCCTGAGTGCACTCGGTGAGTATTCAGTTGGATCATGGTGCAATATAATGTTGCTGAAACGTTTTGTATACACAATGACGTTCTGCAGCCCGTGTAATGTCTTTAAGTGTGACATCATTGTTCTTGCTAATCGGACATGGAAATGTCAAATGGAAGGCTCTTGACCTGTTTATATACAGACATATACACACACTATGTATGTATGTATGTATGTATGTTTGGTTCGGTCTACTTGCGTAGACCAACTCCAAAGGAGTCATGAAGCTCACTGGATGTCAGTGACAAATGGTCAAAGACTTCTGAACAAGTATTTGCTAAGTCTTGTCCGCCCCTGCACATATGTTAGCTTGATGGCGGCCATGTTTTTAAACCATTATTTCCGGTTATTCTTACGGCGTAGTAACAGCGCCACCGTGTGGTGTATTTGTCATGAAAATAATAGCACAGGGCAGAGCATGTGTTGACAAATTTGAAACCTTTTGTGTGCATGGTACATTGTTTTCTTACAGTCTTTGCCACTGCGACATAATGCAGCAAAAAAACATTGTGTCATACAAAAATACATTTATTCTGAACAGTTTCAAAATGTACTCACGGTAAGAAATAGGACTCAACACCATCATTGACATAGCGTGAATGAAACATAAACAGTTTTATCTAGATCATGCACAGTATTTGCTAATTGCACAAGGTCAGGACTATAGAAGGAGGTGTGTCATTGTTTATTTCATGGGTCCAATAAAGCGTCTATCAACTCACTGACAGAACAATTGCTCACCCTAATACTTTACACTTAAGTTTGTTGGTATTCTGTTTTTTTGTACAATGAATTAGGGCATGCTAGTGTAAAAAAAATAAAACCAAAGAGGACATGGAAACATTGTTCAGAACTTTACAATGATTCGAGAGATTTACATTCCTTCTTATTCTATTTACAAGATCCTGTTGATTGGTTGCTAATTGGACACGCTTTAAGAGCCTGCTCTCATGAGGATTCAGTAGGATTTTGTACAAAAGTGATTTGAGTTGTAATTAGTCGTACATTTTCAGAAGCAGATGCCTCAGATTTCGCACGAAAACAAAACTCAGGTGTACCTCACTAGACCTCAGTTCAGCGAACATCAAATGATTCACTTTAAGCATCACTTAAACATTTCTTTGCTTTTTATTTTGCAACACTCATTCCAAAAAGAACATTGACAGGAAGTCACGTGAAATAAGACTCCCATTCAAAGCTCGTTATCTAACTTTTTCATTGTTTTTACGTTTTACAGTCGTCCCTCGCAGTATTGTGGTTTGATTATCGCTACCTTACGTTTTTTTCCGAAATTAATGATTAAATGGCCGTTGTTTCATGGTAGACTGTGGTGTATTATTAGTCAAAACATTGAAATACAATTGATCTGTACTTTTCTGGTCACTAAGTGGCAGTAATGACACAAAACATTGAGACATTACCTTATATTGCATTACCTTAACACCGCATGAAGTCACCGAGGCAGCCATGGCAAGTCTTATCATCCCATTCCGTGTGGAAGTGGTAGGTTTTTGGCTTCTTAAGTTTAGAAGAAATATATTTGAGGCTAACTGGTTAGCTAGCTAGCTTGCTAGCTTGTTAGCTCAGTAGCTAGTGGTGGTCTGGAGTCTCTGCAGCCTAAAAGTTGCAATGTGGTGTAAACAATGAATAGTAGGAGTGTAAGGTTGGCTATATGGGTGTTGTTTCATGTCTAGAGGGCTCTAATGTTAAACAACTTATTTAGAAAGTCAACTGGTTTTCTGTGTTCTATGAAAATATCATTTGACACGGTGGAGTCTGGAACCAATTAACCGCTGTAAACCAGGTGGTACATTTTTTTCCTACACGGCGTGACAGTCAAGAAGTTAAAAAGTGACATATGTAAGGTGCTTCTACCATGCCAAATCATCTTTGCATTCCAGCCATCATCAATGAAATTAAAATGGTATGTTTTATGTACTAGAATTATCAGTGGTGAACTTATTTTTACACTTATATGACAGTTAAGAATGTTCAAATGTTAGTTTAAACCATTGCCCATCAGGTTATGGATTCTAATTGGACTTTTACACTCAATTTTCACCATGACTTTTTCAAGCCCTCAACATGTTGGACGTATAAAGTCATGCCTCGTTCGGACATCACGCAAAATAAAAAATAAAAAAAATAAATGATTACTGTTTTGTGGTTGACTCCAGCCTATTATTGGTAAAAAAAAACAAAACAAAACAAAAAAACATATATTTAGCATATTCTTGGCCTAAATTAAGCATTTTCAAGCATAAAAATGCCTAAATGAACTAAAATAGACATACAGCATAAGGCATTACGTTGATGAAGTGTAGTATTATACACTGGTCGGTAGGTGTCCCTAGTAACATGCACCAGACTTGATCGCTGGAACCGCAGGCTTTTGTTGCACGTTTGAATTATCTCGCAACAGCCCCAATAATAACACAATAATAATCATACTAATAACATGGGCTACTGTTGTGGCCGTAATCCAGCTAAAACTCAACTCTGAACCCTCGACGTCAGTTCCCGTCCACACGTCTGGAAAACATTTATAGCAACACAAATGAGCATGAGTCTTATTTGTGACTTGTATGGCTTTTTTTCTGATTATATCTGCCGTACTGGGCAATACAGGTGTAAAGGTGACCATGGGGTGTTATTTCATGTCTAGAGGGCTCTAATAATGGCAAAAACGATATGTAGAAGGTTGTGAACTGGTTTTATGCTCTAACTACAACAGTCTCCCATTCTTAAATAAGGACTAGGATCAATATAGCTTCCACTGAAAATGACTCAATAACACAACCCCACGCGAGTACACCGCACTCATGTCAAATCTATACTGCGATACAAGCTGTATATACAGTATAGATATCTATATTTGGTTTGGTTTAGTCTTTAAAAAGAATATTGATAATATAGCAATATGGACACGGGACACAATGAGTGGACAGACTACAGTATTGGGGAACTGCAGCAGACAACTTTATGTACAAGCTTATGGTCAGGTCATCAGACAGCAAGAGGTGACAAAGGTGTTGGCTCACAGCGCACGACTGATATACACAGGAACAGAACACGTGGCTGACAATGTTGACTTATGGCCAACTATTAATGGAACTTGTGCAAGGAGTAAGAAGATCCATGTATGGGTCTCGACCATGTATGTTACTTTACCCAGCAACGTGTGATCTATGCCGTATGTAGCAACTGCTATCAGTACATGGAAGTTCATCATACCAAATATAAGCTTACGTTTTTGTACAATTTCCTACTAAAGTCGTCATGTTGCCTTGTAACAGTTCCTTCACAGTCTAGCTTGGTGGATGAATCCTTATCAAGTACTGTCAAGTAGATACTGTACCTACGGTACTCTAGGCTTTACACTTGAAAACATGATTTACAGTATAGCCACCATCAGCATGAAATAATAACAATAATAATAATATAGCCAACAATTTGCAGCACGATGGAAACACAACAGTCTGTACTTACTGGGTTACAGTGTGCATGTCTTAGACGTTAGTACAGTTTGGGTATTCCCTTGTTACAATTCTCTCCATGTTCCTTCCCATTGTTCCTGGAAATAAGAAAAATAAGTAGGTAAGCTCATCACAAGGTCATAATCACAATCCAATTTGCGCAGTTTCTTCACACATGAGGCAAACAAACGGAAGTCCCGAGGGGGTGTGGCCTATCGCCAGTCGTCCCTCAAACATCACGCCCTCACTCTATAGTGGTTTTCAAAAATGAATTAATAAACGATTATTTCATGGTTGAATACGGCCTATTAGTAAAACACGTTGCATATTCAAGCAAATTGTACGTAATCTTGGTCTAAATTACTGGTAAGCATTTTCAAGCATAAAAATGGCTAAATGAATGAAAATCCAAATAAAGGTATTCAGAAGACGTGGTATGTCGTATAATATGTGACTAGTGTGTGCATTTAAGGAGCGGGGCCAGGGAAGTGACATGCGCCACGTCAGCTAGCTAGAGCTGACTGTGTTTAGCTGAGTGTTACCAGTGTGGAGAGTGGCCGACAGCAGCTCCTGTGTGAATGTTCATTGCATATGTGTTCTCTGCTTGTTAATTAAGCCATTGGAGTACATTGTCTCTCCTTAGCCACAAACAGTATTATATGCTGGTCACTAGCTGTCAGTAACGTTACATTGATGAGACAATAGCCACCGCAGGAAGTACGCTGTCGATGTGTAAGTCTATGTTACAGGTATGTCTTAATTATGTCTTAAAGGCCTATTTACTCTTATTATGTTTACTATATTGGGTATTATGAGTGTAAAGATGACTATGGGATGTTATTTCAGGTTTACAGGGCTCTAATAATGTTTAAAAAATGTATTTAGAAAGTCATAAACAGGTTTTGTATTCTCTAACTACGGAAATATTCCATTTATAAATAAGGAATCCTACTTCGCAGAAAATCACTTATTACGGTCGGGTCGGAACCAATTAACTGTGATAAACGGGGGATTACAGGGCTTTAAAAATGTCTGTGTACAGCTTGTGTTGCAGTATCGACTTACCATCCACTAAAATGACTCAACACACATTATAGTCCAAAGAACTGAAACCCAAGCCAGTACACCACACTTGTGTACACCTGAAGACACAAAAATCTATACTGCGATACAAGCTGTACACTGACTATACAGTATAAAGCATATCCAAGTTTCATTTCTATAGAATTGTCCCTTGGGAAGCTGTACGTGTGTACTCACTGTTGTCAGATACTTCTGGTATTGGAGAGAAGTGTGAATGTTGATGCATTGAGCAGCAGACAACCCTGAGCGTCTTCTATAGCTTAATAAAGTCTGCCAACTGGTAGTCATTATGCAGTAGCAGCCCATCCATCCGTGTGAGCAATCATGCAGGTCACTGACAAGTGATTGCTACTCGCGCAGATTCAATTAAGAAATCAAAATTGTATCTGTCAAATCCAGTTTCCAATGTTCAAATCTTCATTTTAACCTTTAGGAATTCTGGAGGAGTTCTCCCCCCCCCGTCTGTTCGCCCTCACAGACGGCAGCAATGAGAGAAGGTTAATGGATTCTTCGTCTTCGAGTGGAGACGTTTAGAGTGGGAAAACTTAATTTCACTCATCCCACAAGATTATCAATGCATTTAATTAGATGAAAAATAAAGCAATAGCACATTCTGGGAAGCATAGTGGGTTGATCATGCTCTTCATGTTCTTTTTTTGCTTTTAAAAACAGTGATCAGTCACTGTTTTTGAATACTTACCTCACCTCATTGGAACATTTTGTTTTTTTTATTACTAGCCAGCAAAGCTATTTTTTAATGTTATCAGATTTATAATTCCTCATACCGGCCTCATAATTATTGTGACCCCCTTTTTTTGAATAATATATTTAATGGGATGGGAAGGGAACATTTTCCCTCTGAATGTTCTGAACTCCATTTCATAGCAATGAAGTAGTGCACACTGTTTTACCTCAAGTGTTCCATTATGCGATTAATCAACAATAAATTCCACACAATTATCCGATTTCATTTTTTTAATGGATTAACTGTGAATCCTCATGTAATCTATGGAGTACTGTACCGGTGACAGCCGATGATAGATCTAAACGCTTTGTGCGAGCCTGATTGCAAACGCTTCCATCTCTGAAGAAGACTACAAGTGGGATTTTGATGAAATCCTCAAACCTGCCGGCTGGTGAATGACTCACCCAACCTGAAATCAAAGATCCTGCTCGGCTCGCGTAAACAACCCCCACGTTTCACACCAGCGATCACTTGGAAAGAAAGAAGCGACTGGCAAATGTGGAAGAAGAGAACAAAGTCTGCAGCCTTTGTGTCCGTGTTGGATTTAAATGAGTTCAATTAACACCTCTCCAACCTGAGCATTATTCTTCTTAAGGCAGACCTTTTTTTAAACATCTTGTGATGGTGTTGGTGTACCTAATGTTGTGGACAGTGTGTGAGCGTGTGTTAAATAAATGGCGTTCATAAGCTTTGGTTTAGCCTCATGCGGTGACAGCCACACTTTAAATCCCGTATTAAAGTGTCACGAATGCTCATGTGCTGTATTTCATTGTGTCATGTTTGTGTCAAAGCTGTCGTTTATCAAAGTGATGGCATTAAATAAAAAAATAAAATAAAAATAACAGCAAAACACCTCTTTTCCTGGCCTCCAGCTCCTTTTCCATGAATTCTTTCTCAGAGGGAAACTCACTGAGCTTGACCTTGGACATGTCGTTCTGACTGACTGTGCTGATCACTTCGGGCTCTTTCTCCTGACTGTCCTCGGTTTCCACATGGATCCATGGGATTTTCCTTATGACCAATAGAGAGGATTTGACACACCACAGAAGAAGAAATTAAAAATGATCGACTTTTTATAGCTTTTTGGGTGAGCTCACCTTTTAAACTTGTAAATGAAGAAAGCCGCTAAACCGACAAACACCACCGAGATCAGCACCAACATTGCAGACCCGCTGTGGAGGGCGCTGGAATCCACCAGTGGGGCTGTAACACGTCGGAAAGGCAAACATGCAGAAAGTTTAATTACTGATGGGCATCCAGACAGGGAAAAGCCTAAATGACCTTGAGCCATGATTAAAAAAAATGCTAATAAAATAAAATAAAAATCAGGATTAATAAAAATATTATGCATTTGATTCGCAGGGGCATGCTGGAGCCTATCCCAGCTGACTTCGGGCGACAGGCGGGGTACACCCTGGACTGGTCGCCAGCCAATCACAGGGCACATAGAGACAAACAACCATTCACACTCACATTCATACCTATGGACAATTTAGAGTCGCCAATTAACCTAACCTGCATGTTTTTGGAATGTGGGAGGAAACTGGAGTACCCAGAGAAAACCCACGCACGCACAGGAAGAACATGCAAACTCCACACAGAAATGCCCAAGGGAGAATCGAACCCAGGTCTTCCCATCTCCAGACTGTTACTGTTTTGGCCAACATGCTAACCAAGGGAAAGACATATGTGCTCATTTTTCACATAGGATTGTGGATGAAGTGGCCCTTGCTGGAAAAAGTTTGCCCCTGCTCAAAGCTAACCCTCCTCACGTTCAAATGCACAAGACATTTTTATTAAAAAAAAGTGCATGTAAAAATATGAAAACATCTTCTCCCAAGCTAACCTAAACCTAAAATTCCATTCACTTTTCACTCACAATACCACATTAGCATTTAATTCAAAATAGCAAACAAAATGTCTCTCTCCTCATGTTTACGTTTGTGTTTTCGTTTTTAGGTTGCAAACTACGTGGGCCTGAATACATTTAGCCCCCTTGCTGCTTTAGCGGAACTGGCAAACAGTGCAAAGTTGAACCAGTATTCTGTGGAAAAATATCAAAACTTAGCTGCTATCACTCTGAGGTTATGTGACAGATACAAAGCTTACTTGATGATCAACTGTTCCGACCCACAGGGTATTAAAGGCATCATTCAGGAAGTCCACGGGCTCTCCCTGGGGTCCACCATGTCCAAATCCAATTTGCTGCATCATGGCTTTTTAAATGCTGAGATGCAATATTCAAAGTTTGTCCTCTCACTCTCTCTCTCCTCCTTCAGAAAGGAGACTACGTACGAAGACTGTGTGACCTTTTGGGGATCATCTTAAAAGGCGACACAGACCTTTGTGTGGCGACACAAATGAAGACAGATCCTTCGTGGGATGAAAAGGGTAAAGCCATGTAAAGGCCTGTTGACACGTGCAATTTTTTTTTAGCCATATATGCCAAAGACGAGGTGACCCTGATGATTTCCTCCATGCGTACCTAACGCTTTTTTGTCAGTTGATCGATAAACTTCGGAGGAAAGTCATTTGTGTCACTGTCAAAGAAGTCCAGTGCATTCGTGCTTCTGTAGTAGCCAAAACAAACCTACCCAGTGTTTGCTGAGTGATGTACACAGTGATGCGAGTGTTAGCCTTCAGCTCAAACTGGACCAGATCTTGGTTCAGGACGTTGACAAATACATCTGATATCTGCTTAGAAATGAACAAAAACACCCCCATAAATAAACAATAGGTATGTTTTCAGTACACAAGGAAGAACTGGACATAAGAGCCGCTTTTCCACCCCAGGAACTTTTTAAATTCTATGAGTTTCCACCAGAAGTTCCCCCAGAGTCCAGAAGAAGCGCATTGGTGAAACACATCTTTGAGTGTTTCTATTTACCCGCATCTGCAAACTTGTTTATTTCATTTGTACCAGCTTCATTGCAATCATTTGGAACAAAATGAGAGGCTGTAAGAAGTGGGTGGACAACTCTTGGCGTATCTACAGAGGAACCAATACGCTTGTACTCGTTGTTTGTTGCGTTCAGTTTGTGTCTGAAAGCCTATTGGCCTAACACAGTTGTGTTAGTTGTGTGTGTGTGTGTTGAGTTGAGCCTGAATTGGGTAGTGCGCTTGAACGCATCATCATCGGAACGCAACAGTGCATGGACAAGGCGGGGACTACAGTGCTTCAGGTAATACGGTTCCACCATGGAGAAAAGGAGACAGACACGGAGTCGTTCAAGGGGTGCTTATACAATTTCTCCAAAGTTGGCAGGTCTGGTACTTCAGCACTCCATCTTGTTGACAACAGGCAACAGGGTTAAAGCTAAAGTGAAATCAACACTGACAAGAACTATTTTTTTAATGGGTAAAAAACCTATTTGGTAATAAAGTTCCTGGGGTTTTGGTGGAAAAGGGGCTTGTCTTGTCATTGTCATCATTCATATAATAAAGATGTACTTGAACTTCGGTTAGGGTATAAATACTGTACTTTTGGCCTTAACTATACATACAACGATGTATGCATGTGTGAATCAACACAAACTAATAATTGTCTATAAGACAACAAACCTTGCATTGGCTCTCACTCGATTGTGCAGTTGCACCTAATGTTGTGGTCAGTAAGTGTATAACACTCTACATACAGAGTATTGTATAAATGTAGCTTCCTACCGTCTGCATTTCGTTCTGCTCGTTTGGTGTGAGCACATCAGGCAGAATGAAAAGCTCCGCTGTGGTTGGAAGTCCAGGATACAAAGAAACCAGCAACTGATTGGCAGGAACACCAGAGACCTAAGGACAAAAAAAAAACAAAACACATATAGAAATGAGCAGAAGTGAGAAATTTGGGTTTTTACAGCTACTTTTCCACAGGACGGTACCTACTGGGCTTGACATAGCTCTACTCACTATTGAAGCTTTAAAAGCAGATACTACAAGGTACTCTTTGCGTGGAGTGGAGTGAGCCTGGGTTCCAAGCTTTCCGAACTAATACAATGTGATTGATGTAAACCTTCATTGCGGCATCATTTGAGGATACATGGCTAGAAATGACAGCAATAAACAACATGCTAACATTAGCTTACAATGTTGACACTGCAGTAATACACTTGAAACCAAGAAGTTTACATAGACTGTAAAAATACAAACTTTTTTCTCACTATTTAAAATGGCATCAGACTAAACCTTTGCTGTTTTAGATCAGGGAGGAACACCAAATTATTTCTATGTTGCAGTTATGAGAGAGAGAATATTTGAGAGATTACTTTCTTCAAAATCAAAAGTTTACATACAACTGTTTAAGTGTTTTGGGTATCCTCTAACAAGCTTCTCACAATAGTTTGCTGGAATTCAGGCCCATTCCTCCTCACAGAACCGGTGTAGGTGAGTCGGGTTCTATTACACGCCTTTTCAAGTCTGCCCACAAATTTTCTATGGGATTGAGATTGTGGCTTTGTGACAGTCACTCCAAAACATTGACTTTGTTGTTGTCCTTAAAGCCTCTTTTGTGACTATTTTGGCAGTGGATGCAAATTTAATTTCAGATACTGAGGAAAAAAAAAATGTTTTTACGCAGTGTATATAAACTTCTGGTTTCCACATTCAACTTATCTGCAGTGGTCCTTAGTCTCCTCTTGGAAAAAAATGTCTCCTTACTGCAGAAGTAAATACAAGAAACCCCCATTTTCCTAAATTGTTGTTCAGCATGTCTAGTTCCGACTGACGCAACTTTGCTTTTGCACTTTTAAGTAGAAAACCAGCAAATATAGCATGTACTTAACTTTGACAGCCATTGAAATGTAACCAATGTCTGCGCCACGTAAAGTCAGGAAAAAAATGACAGGATCTCAGTCACGGCCCGTAAAACATCACGACCGCAGCATTGGTGGTGCACACGGGTATAAAACAATAATGACCCAGGGAGCCGCTGGTGGTCCATGTGGTGCAGCAGGGAGTTGACGTACCTGTGACAGAGTTGTCTGCACCACCCGGCCTATGTCCTCCCGCCACTCCGGGATGTCAGGATTGTGCTCGTCAAGTGCCGGCGAGAATGACAGCAGCAGCGACCTGAAGAACTCTGGCAAACAAAAACAAGCATTCAATATGAGTGCTACTTCCAGTACTCATTTTCCATTTATATGATGCACAGCTTGGACTTCTTTTTCCTGAGTTAATTGGAGTCAGGATTTGGTGTTCGCTTGCTTTGACATTTCATCCAACTAGCAGAGACGACATGTTGCATATTCATGTTACCAATTAAAGTGACACACTAACCTTTCACTGTTAAGACTCTGGAGTCCTGCATCACAGTGCTCCCAGAAGCCACTTGGACCGTGACCTTGTTTGTTCCCTCTTTCTGAAACGTGTAGGAGATACTCCCCTCCAGTGTTATGATTGGCTGCATTAGAAAAGAGGCAAGGCAATAATGCATACTACAAAAATACCTCAGATCGGGCGTCTCAAACTTGCGTACCATATAGTATATTGTGCCCCCCCGACTTGACATAAAAGTGCAGCTAGCAAAGCAGTGGCACTTGTTAGGGCAAGCAATAGCCAATGCTGAACTCATGGTGAGCTTGTCACACAGTGAAATGAACAAGGCGTCACTAGACAGCACTACGACCATGGAGCCAACACAAAACCCAATATGGAAAGCACTCCCAGCAACGAGACAACCGCTTGAAAGAAGGAAGAGCAACCTCTCACCTCGGAGCTGTTGGCAATCCACCAGAAGAAGGTCAACGTTCTGATGTGACTCGGCCAAACCAGCGCAGTCAAGTTGGTCTCCTTACCCCTGACGGCCACAATAGGAGCAGAGAGATAAACACGCTCCACTGGACCTGCGGCAGGAACACACGCATGCGAATTTGTCAGTACAAACACTGATTGTGTAAATGTTATTACAGTAGTGGATGTTGTATTCATATTCATTAGGTGTCTGCATTTCCCCACTGCACATAAATATGTCAGAAGAGACAATGAGCCTGCATACTGGTGATGTGTAAAAAGAGCGTGCAGCTGTCAGATCCTTGACTGTTCTCAGCCGAGGCGGTCACGCGGTAAATCCCGGTCGCTCTGTAGATGTGCTTGATGCCGTCGTCGGCCCGGCTCAGGTTTGAGTAAGTGATCCGGATGCCGTCCCCGAAGTCCAGCTGGATGCTGGTCCTCAGTGAGTCTCCCTGCGGACGGGAGAGTGGAAAAACAGCAACACCTGTCACAATGGCTCAGGCCTGTAATAGAACGCGTCCGTTGCGAAAGTGCTGCTTCCGAGCTGTGCTATAAGGTGTGTCACAAATATTTTGGAGCTGCTCACCAATGCGAGTTGACAGGCAATCAAGTGAGAAAATATAAGTAAACCTCAAAAGGTAACAAGTGTCTCTGTGTGTCTTTCACCACAAATACAGAAATATTTCCCCTTCAAATTAGTAAGTAATAATATTCCCTTTAAAAAAACAAAACAAAAACACCACAAAATTCAACATTGATTTCTCTCAAGGCGGTGTCCTATTTATTCTGCAAAATTCACACAGCTCCCCGTCAACAGTGTTTCTCGGGACTCTGTGGTAGAAAGTCTGTTTTCAGATTGAACACAAACTAAAAAAAAAAAAAAAATCACATTCTTCGACCACTCTGCTGGAAGGAAACCATCTTTATCAAATAAAAATCAAAAAGCTGGATACAGCGGGAAGTAAGATGGAAGAAGATGGATGGTGGCTGCTGCCATGCTTGCATTGTTATGTGGATCAGTTGCTTTTCCACTTGAGACCACACAGACACTTGCTAACAACGCTACTAACATTCATCATCATCATTATTATTATGATTATTATTATTATTATTGTTGTTATTATTACTAATACAATGACACCACTACTGCATTATATTATTCATGATGGAAATAAGTATGGCATAAAATCAGTAGGTTTTCTGTAATGGTAATAGAATTTCACATTTTACAATAATAATAAAAGCTATTTAAATATATTCTACATTAATATGTACTAATACGACTACTACTAATGTGAAAAACAATGCCGGAAGGATCTCACATATCAACGTCAATGAAACAGAAAGACAGAATGTCTCTATGCTGTTACCATGTGCACAGGTATGGTTAATTATGCCTCATCAATCCACAGCGACCTTCACTGAGATAATTACTGTTTTTTTAAATGTTGTTTTTGCTCGTTTACAAGCATCGTGGACTTGTTTCAAGGCGTTTCTATCTATTTAATCTCCTGCCAGGATGCATAAACGTGAAGGACTTAGTGTTCTTTACGTGCTCGTTAAACCTGTCTCATTGGTGAATATGAAGAAAGAGGGAGGTATGGTGGCTCATAGAAGAGCATCAAACACAAGCTCACACACCTAAGTTATAAATACCGTCGCTCCACGTCCCTTTCCCACGCATGCTTTTACTTTATTATCCCATAGTTCTAAAAGTTATGTTCCTTTCCGGGTGCCTTCTAGGAACCATAATGCTGCTTTGATTTGACCTGATTAACTCAAACATTATCATCCCGAGCTACACTGTGCATAGCGCTAATTAGCGATGCTAATCGGAGATACTAATTAGCTACCATGTGGTAATTACAACTTGTCAGCATGCCTGACTAACATTAGGCAACACGCCAAACACGGGAGCATTGCTGTTGCCTTGTAATGTAGTCTAAATTGGCTGGGTGGAGGACTTACTTCTTCAAGGTGGACCATGAAAGTCACGTTGCTTCCTACGCGAGCACTCAGCTCGCCGCCACCGCTGCTGCTGCCAGTGGTCAAGCGGAGGCCTCTGGGTGGTCTGGGATGACACGCCTGCCGTCTGGGCGAGTACACGTTCCGCCCGGACTCTTTGCAGTTATTGGATAAAACCTTACGATACCTTTTTGAAGCAAACATTTGCAAAAGTTAGAAACACATGCTACCCCAGCCTTCAGAAAGTTGAAGTGAAGGTGACTGGATGTCTTGAGTTATCTTTTAACCCAAATCCTTTTTCCGCTGCAAATTTCTGGTGGAGAATCTCCAGAGACTCTTCAGACTCGTCAAACCCCAGAGAATCAAGTTTTGGGACTCTCCACCAGAAATTTGGAATTTATCAGAACAAATCAAACACATCTTTCGAAGACCCACAGTATCTATGCTGTAGTCATATTTCACAGTTGGCAGTTGTTTAGATTGCACTCTTAGCATTAGGGCTGTGAATCTCAGGGTACCTCACGATATGATGCGATTTGCGAGACATGGCTCACCATAACGATGTCTTGATACGGCGACAGGGTGAAACAAACATTTCATAGTTTATATTTTGCAGCCTTCTGTTGGGATAGGCTCCAGCTTACTTATGACTGTTATGATATAAATAGAAAATAGAGGGATACAGTATTTTGCAGTAAATTTGAAGCAGAATACAACCAGTAATTTTTTGTTTTAGTGCGACATAAGGGAAAAACAGGATTTTTATTTTGTGGCGGACAAACAGTGACACTATTTTAAACTCATTCAGAAAACACAACATCTCATGTCTCTCATGTAGATTAAACTAGAAGCATAACAAAAATTAATATTTAGTGTCGTATAGTCGTAGTGATGTAATCACCGGAAAGAGACAGACAATGATGCGGATGAGGTTGTGCAGCATGACAACAAAAGACACAAACTAAACACGTCTTGGTTGAATGACACAACATTTAGCATTTAATAGAAAAATCAACATTTCTCTTGCCAGGCACAGTTTTATTGGTGTAGTGATGAACGAGGTGGCCGCCCGTGTGTCGTGTTTTCTTCAGACGCTCCTTCCATCGTGCAAAGCCCAGCGCTGTCCCATTCATGCTATAAGAGCCAAAGCGAGTCCACATGTTTGATTTCGACTATGCTGGTCAATTTTTCTGTTTAACTTCACCGCCCGAGCATTTGTATCTACATTGGAATCTTGATTAGTGTCATTAATTTGTTCCAGATGGTTCAACTCTAACCGAAACTGATGCCAACCAAACCAAATTTTTCATAGACAGGCGACATAAGCTCCTGTTCCGGTTGCCATTTTGTTTAGCTAGCTAATAGGATGGGGAGATGGGGAATAGGAAGGGGATGTGCTGTGATTAAAAAATACTTTGAGAACACAGTTGGACTCGTGCAATATATTAACACGACAAAACGCGTTTTGACGAAAACTGCAACACATGATAACCGGGGTGGACGCAAACCAAAGTTCTGCTTTCTGTTCTGTTTCTGTGACTTCCGCCCAATTTCCTGCTGCTCTCGTGAGGAGCTCCTCCTGGATGACATGGACAATGATGACCCACCTGAGGAGCAACAGTGGAAGACGTTTATAGCGGCTGTATTTTCAAAATAATTTGATCAGAAATGATACACGGCGAGAGCATACTGATAATCCATGGTAGGATTAAGTATCGTGATATACAGTTGTCCCTTGCTTCATCGCGATTCGAACATGGCACCCTCACTGTTTTTTCAGAAATTAGTTAATAAATAATTGTGGTTTCATGGTTGAATATGGTTTATTACAAAAATGTTCGAGATGGCATATTTCTTTTATGTCTACTATATTGGGTCATACAAATGCAAAGGTGACTATAGGGGTGTTACTTCATGTCTACAGGTTTCTAATAATGGTAAAAAACTTATTTATAAGGTCATAAACGGGTTTTCTATGCTCTAACTACGAAAATATTCCATTTATAAATATTGAATCCTACTTTGTAGAAATTCACTGATCACGCTCGGGTCTGGAACCAGTTAACGACTGAATTGATATTTTGTCACACCCCTACTTAGCATGATGTGGAAATCCCCAACCCTATGCTCTACATTTTGCCTGCATTGTCACGTATTTATACATTATTATTTATACGTTATTACCGACTTGGAGTGAATGAGGACAAAAACTGAGAAAAAACCCATTTCAATCCGGCCAAAAATGTGTAAATTTGCAGGGCTGCGAATGCTGAAATCGACTGTACTGCCAACATGGAAATGACATCCAGTTTCAGTTTGTCAGCCCTTATTGGCACCACAAGGTTTTCATTCCCAGCTCTCAAGTCAGCATAACACATAAAGTGAGACAAAATAATATATATATATTTTTTTGATCGACTAAACATTGGGGGCCACTTACCCTGTGCTGTTGAGGAAGCTCTGTCCCATGCTGCAGCTTTTAGCCACACTGTTTGGATTAAACCAAAAAGCAGGAGAGCACTTTCCGTCCGTGCGGCGTTCCCAGCCGTAGTCACTGCATCCCCCCCCACCGCCACCACAAAACACTTTTATAACAATTCACAAGGCAAATCAAATATAATAAACTTAATTAGGAAACTTTTTATAGAGGCGGCAGCGTTGCCGCCAAGCGGCATATTTTAACCATAAATAGCGACAAGATTGTCAGACAAGCAGGATCAAAGAGAATTTTTGACAGACGGATAAAAGATATTTAAAATTAATTGACCAATTTATTATTAATTGAATTCTAATAAGTTTTCTGACATTATGCAAATGGAGTGATGGAACGTTCTGAAGCTCTTGACTACAATGGCTATAATGAAATTGAAAACACAGTCACACTGGCTGTAATGCTATACTGTATTAATTTTTGCATTAATTCTTGCAAACTGGTCCTTCAGTCTTTAATTATCCACTTGATAACACAGACTCTTTGCAAAACATGGCATGAAAGCAATTAGCCACAACTTAAGAAACTATGAAAGGAGGGAAGTGCTCACCATTCAAAGTCGTAGGTGGTGCATTGGCACGGCTCGGATGAATAGATTCTGGAATAGTCCTGGGCCAGCATGCAGCGGTTTCCGGGTCGGCGCTTCATATAGGTCTGCTTCTCACCCATCACACACAGCTCACCCTGAAAAACAGATACAAGGGGTGACTCATTTTCACTTGCACTATTGTGTTGACAGTGATATAACAAGCAAGCTGTTGTCACAAAAACTGCCCAAAAGGCATTGGTTTGTTAGCAGCATGCGTACATAGAGTATTTTAGTCTTACTATATTATTAATTCTAGAATTATCTATCCTGATACTCTCGTTACCTTGTTGTGCAGGAACCATGTCTGATAATCTCCATCCATGCATCTCCTACTGAACAGGCCCTTGTAGTCTATCTTCATTAGCTGCCACTCTGAACGATGGCTGAAGTGTCCAAAGAAACTGCAGGAAGACACGCATAATGATAATGAAAGTCCTATAAGACAGTTTATAATGGAGAGAAAGCAGTTTCATAATGGAGACATAGCCACTTGTTGCTAGGCAGCGTCCATGGGGCTCAATCATAACGGTTCCACTGACCAATGAAAACATGAACATTTGTGTTGTTAAAAGAGAAGCTTTCACATGCTGATGTACAGAACTGTCAAAACTATCCCTGATAACAGATGAAAACAACTGAAAAGGCTGTAATATGCCAGGCCAGTAGTGGGCGACATCCACAGTTTTTATGTGTTTTTGTGGTCATGGCAACAGTAATATGATGATTTCATTTTTAACATGCTTAACAAAGGAACATTCATTGAGGGCCATGTTGCAGTTATGTCCTGTGTTACAAATTAGTTTTAACAAATTGATGGATAACTTGGCTTGAAATGAGAAGTAAAGTGAGAATGTCAAAGGTGACTAGGTGACATTCACGTGTTTATTTTTGCTAACAAAAATGCTTGGAATGTCTTGTTGCATGTTATTAAACATATATACAGTGGTGTGAAAAAAATTGCTTATTTCTTTGTTTGTCACACTTAAATGTTTCAGATCAAACTAATTTAAATATTAGTCAATGACAAAACAACTGAACACAAAATGCAATTTTTAAATGTAACTTTTTATTATTAAGGGAGAAAAAAATGCCCCCTGTTTCTAAAGGTTTGGGACTCCTGTGAACCAGAGTGAGACCCATTATCCACAAATGGCCAAAACATGGAACAGTGGTAAACCTTCCCAGGAGTGGCCGGCCAACCAAAATGACCCCAAGAGTGCAGCGACTACTAAGCCAAGAGGTCACAAAAGACCCCACAACAACATCCAAAGAACTGCAGGCCTCACTTGCCTCAGTTAAGGTCAGTGTTCATGACTCCACCATAAGAAAGACACTGGACAAAAACGGCCTGCATGGCAGAGTTCCAAGACCAAAACCACTGCTGAATAAAAACAACATTAAGGCTCGTCACAGTTTTGCCAGAAAACATCTTGATGATCCCCAAGACCTTTGGGAAAATACTGTGGTCTGATGAGACAAAAGTTCAACTTTTTGGAAGGTGTGTGTCCCACTATGTCTGGCGTAAAAGTAACGCTGCATTTTACCAACAGTAAAATATGGTGGTGGTAATGTGATGGTCTCAGGGTGTTTTGCTGCTTCAGAAGCTGGAAGACTTGTTGTGATAAATGGAACCATGAATTCTGATGGAGAATGTCTGGCCATCTGTTGGTGACCTCTAAAACCAACCTGGGTTCTGCAGGACAATGATCCAAAACACACCAGCAAGTCCACCTCTGAATGGCTGAAGATAACAAAATGAAGACTCTGGAGTGGCCTAGTCCAAGTCCTGACCTGAATACTATTGAGATGCTGTGGCATGACCTTAAAAAGGCGCTTCATGCTGGAAAACCCTCCAATGTGACTGAATGACAACAATTCTGAAAATATGAAAATTCCTCCACAATGCTGTGAGAAACTCTTTGCAAAGGATCACAAACGCTTGATTGCAGTTGTTGCTGCTCAGGGTGGCCCAACCAGTTATTAGCTCTCGGGGGCAATCACTTTTTCACACAGGGACATGTAGCTTTGAATTGTTTTCTCCCTTTAATCATAAAAAGTTTCATTTAAAAACTGCATAAAGTGTTGAGTTGTGTTGTCATTGACTAATATTTACATTTGTTTGATGATCTGAAACATTTAAGTGTGACAAACATGCAAAAAAATAAGCAATCTTTTTCACACCACTGTATATATGTTTAATAACATATATATACACACACACACATATATATATATATATTATAATTTTGTCTGTTATAATAATAGGGGATTGCCATCATCAACATGTGGATTTAATAGGAAAACCCTGACATATAAAACCCCAACAATTTATAAAATAAGTTACAAAAATACAAATATTAGTATTAGTAAAGTAACAGGAAGTTGTAGTTGAGAACTGTTTTACCTTTCTGTAGTTTCAGTCACAGGTGAATATGAGGTGTACTTGTTTACATGAAGGTAAGGTCAAATCCGTGCTGCGTGATATTTGGTTTATTCCTCCAGGACATTACGTCCCGTTACTTACGTGATAATGTGATTGTCCGATTCAGACTCCATCAAGACTCCGTCCACGTACAGAGGAGCCAGCGAGAAAGTGTGGCGGTCCCATTTCTTGCCTTCGTCTAGACTGATCCTTCATGTTCAACAAAAAGAGTGTACTACTTAGGAGTAGAGCTTTAAACAGCAAGAAAAATGGGGGCAAATGAAATATGATAAACCAGTCTTGTTTTTAAAAAATGAAGCACCTTGAATGCTTGTCAAGGTGAGAACATATCAGGGCAGCCAAAACAAAAGAATAAATGTTCCTCCACCATGCAGGCAAATTGTTGAAGGTGACAAAACAGCCCAAAAGAGAGATATGACTGAGGTTGTAGCACTAGAAATAGATTTGGGCGGTGTGGAAATCACCTCTCTGGAAGCTTAATCACTTTTGACAGTGGCTGGCGTGTGCGGCGACGCCAAAGTAGATATTGTTGCAAAGCTGCTGCCGCAATAAGAGCGACTTAGGAGGCCATTGGCAGCCTCCTATTTCTACCTTGTTGGACTCGGGATTTACATAAAAGCACTCAAAGCGTCACATCCAAGCAAGAGCAGCGAGCTATAACTGACTCTTCTCTGCTGGAAATGATTGTGACAGTTGAGAAGCAGCGGGGCTGAAACGTACTCATCATGCTTTAGCTAATAAAAAAAAATAGGGGGGGAAAAAAGTCATAATAACGGGTAATTTCAGCTTATATTTCCAAGCCTAGCGTCGAGTAGCTGTACGCACCACAAGTGTCGAATGGGAGTGGGCGCGTGCAACAAGGCCAGCAAAGCACCTCCGTTGTCAAGGAACCAAATGTTGTGCTCTTCATCAAATATCTACACAGTTGAGGAAGTAAAAACACACAACAGTTGTGATAATGGCACACCAATATTAGTTGAAAAACACTTTTTTTTGGGTGCACGCCCACCTGTCTCCAGCTATTTCCTGCATCAGATGTTATAAACATTCCAAGGTTGGCTGAGGACAATTCCGTTCCAATATTCCCTGGTTGAAGAAGAAAAACAGATTAATTTCACACTGGGTGTATTTACATGGAGAGAAAGGACTTGGCTGACAGCAAAAGACATAATACACTTATATGCAGCATCAACTGGTAACAAATTGAATTATTTTGTGAATTGGTGTATGCCCTTATTCCCCAACAGAGGACGCATTAATGAATCACTGCTACTTAATATTCCCACCTGAGGTTTAAGCTTCAAGACACAAATAGGCAGGTGTGATATTTTTGTGTTTTGTGTTTATTAGGTCAACATTCTAGAATGAAAACCTTTTTTGGGGGGGCTCTAAAATGATGAATTGACTTCAGAGGTAAACATACAGAAAAAACATGCAGAGGTAGTTTCAGTTAAATAAAGTCAAAATCAACAGATTTTTTCTTCCTGCGATGAATGAGTAAACAGTCTGGGGTGAGCAGAAAACTCCAAATGAAATATGCCCCTAAAATTAGTTTTTCAGGAAGTAAGCGAAGCCCCGGCTGCATTATGTTCTCCTTGGAAGGCTCACTGTGTCACACTTGGGAAAACCCATCAACTACAAGAGCCTAATTACTAAAATGAGGTAACATTTCATCCTCATTCTCACTTCATGGGAATTCACGGACATTAAAGTGCTAAACAGTTAACATAACAATCTGTATTCTGTTGAATTTACATTACAGTCGTCCCTCATTTATAATGGTTAATTGGTTCCAGACCCAACCACGATAAATGATTTTCCGCCATACAGGATTCAATATTAATACATGGAATATTTTTGAAGTTAGAGCATAGAAAACATGTGTATGACTTTCTAAATGCGTTTTTTTAACATTATTACAGCCCTGTAGACATGAAATAACACCTATAGTAACCTTTACACTCCTATTATTAATTCTTTACACCACATTGCACAACACTTATGCCGTAGGGACTCGAGACGGACACTAGCTAGTGAGTTAGCGAGCTAATCAGTTAGCCTCGAATTTATTTCTTCTAAAGCCAAAAACTTTAGTGAGCCAAAAACTTACCACTTCCACACAGAATGGGAGGGGAACTTTTTTTTCCACTCTATCATGTGGGACATGCCATGGCTGACGTCATGACTTCATGCAGTGTTAAGGTAACGCCATTTAAGCTAATGTTTCATTACAGCCGCCTTGTGACCACAATACTACATATCACTTGTATTTATATATGTTTTGACTTATAGCCCATAGTCTACCACAAAACAACCACCATATATTAATTCATTTCTGAAGAAACTTGATATAGCGAGGGAGCGATAATCGAACTGTGACATTGCGAGGGACAACTGTATAGCTTGTGAGGCTGCAGACAGTGCAATTTTGTTCAAATTAGATTGAAGATTCGCTTGTTTTTTAACCTGCAAAATAAGGACTTGACTTCTTGACTTGAATGATTGTAAGACAGTTACTTTCAAGTGGTACGTCGTGGGGTCTTTGCCCCCCCAAAAGGAAAAAAGTCTGTAAACAGATCTCGCGTCTGTGCTATCCGCTTGCTACGCCACCACGAGGTGTGCACCATATTTATGGGTGACTTGGTCAAGCTTGCGCGGGAGGGACATGGAGTGTGGACTGGTGCCATTCGTCCGACACACAGCTAGATAGCTAGATACCTTCTGGAGAAGAGTGCGGCATAAAGCGAAAGCTCACGTTGTGTTGCGTTGGGAAATTCTGCCCACAATGAAGACTACCAGGTACAGTATGACGGTACTGTTTAATGGCCAGTTGGATCGTTTGTCCCAGGCTGAGGCGTGGTTTATGGAAGAAATGGTGGTCCTATTATTATGAAACTTAGTATACTGAGTGTTCAATCACTTGTTGATTTTTAACTTCTTGTTTTACTTGTCATCCAGGTCCACGTGCAAATGCTGCGATTCAACTCCCCAGATATAACATGTACTGAAAAAACCTTTACACACACTTTTTTCCAAATCATGTATGAATTTGTGGATAAAAATGTTAATTATTTGTTGTTTTGCACTACCTCAAATTGAAACTGCACTTTAATGTCTTTTCATTAAAGAGACTTTGCAACTGGCTCAAAATGACACTGCCAGCGCTTAGCAAAGGCTCCTGCGCATGTGTGTGATACCTGGGGCGCAGCAGGAAGAGGTCGGGATATAGTGCTTGCGACACCTTCAAACATTAGCGCCCTCTAGGCAGCCATGTAACCGTTGTGAACGGTGTTTTTGCTAGGAATGCACGATAATTATTGTTCCGATATGAGGGAATTATGACGTCACAATAGCCCGATAACCGATGAGGGGACAATAAAAACATCGAGCACACAACAAACTTTATCAGCCACATGAAACACCAGCGCCTCCTGATTGTAGTGATGTGGTAGTAATGTCATGATATTTGATTAGGACAAATCAACAAGTACAGTTGCTCAAATCCAAATATGTTCCAGTCCTTCTTGCCTCCAGGTGTGCACAAACTACAGTTACATCTAAATTTTAAAAAGTAGATATAAAAAAAGTTATCGGTATCGGGTATCGATCTTGAGAAGCAGAATGTTATCTGTGTTGGTATCTGTTACCAATACAGATTAAAAAAAGATATTGTACATCTCTACTTTTTACATTTAAAATTTCAATAGATAAATGTTATTTATTATGTACATAAGATAGCTGAGAAGTTTACGTTAAAAAAAATGTCAGCAATTTGGTTCGCCACTTGTCATTGAGGGGTGATGGTGGGTCTTGCAGCCAAACCAGTTGAGAACCAGTGACATATGATAACACGACAATCAATTAACAAAAGATAAGATAATATGACAATACGAGATCACATAACAAGTTAACATAAGATAAGATGCGTAGCGTAACTTCATCAGAATTGGAATTAGAATTGCAATGGTAATGGTACCTGTTGCCACAATGATTCCGGGTACAGACTTTTTGCTGGTGATGGGCCCGGAGGTGTAGGGATTCTCCGACATCTCCAGATGAAGATGCAGCGAACAAAAAGGCTGCCAATAAAAGGAATTCCAACAAAAAGAAATGCGTGTCACATGCTGAGTTAATTACTGTATGACAGTGATGCCAGCAATTAGAAGCGGCCCTGCCTTCAAACTACAAAAGAGCTCATGTTTTCAAGGAGGAAACAAAAAGATACTTTTGGTGCAATCATCTTGTTTCACACAATAGAAGAAAAAATAGGACATGAAGGGCATTTCATTTTTTTTTCCCAAAGCAAACAAGCGTGTAATTAAAGTCTCCTGGGATGCGACGATATAAATTGAAAAATCATTTTCACTCATCGTGCAGAATGTTGGGAAACATCAGTAAGGCCGATGAGGTTAAGGTCAGTGAGGTTAAGGTCAGTGATGAGTATTGGGGTCATCCCTGCGACAGTGAAATGCAGCTCTATGTGAGAAGCAGCACACTACAAATGCACGCTGGATGACGACCATAATGTAAACCGCTGTGCATTGTTTACTATTACTGTATACTGTAAATGACATTTGCGACATCTCAAAAGGGTTGAAATTCTTCTGCTCCAGAGTTGCTGCACACAAAAGGGAAACATTTGACAAGACATGCACCCCTACTGTGTTGCCTGTGCTATTATTTTTCTAATGAATACACCACATGGTAGCCCTGTTAGACATACACTAACTTTAAAGTGTTTATATAAATCACCATGAGCTTTAGTAAATGCCTTTTAGTGCACCGGCCCCCAATATTTTTTAGGTGGTGGTTGTTCCCACAAAATATCTGGCGGACCGGGGAGTGGGAGGGGGGGGGGGGGGGGGGGTCCAACATTATAGTGAGCTGATGTGTGTGTCGTATTTATTATGTATAGTGTAAAAATAAGACAGTAATAACATCAAAATAAAAGCACAACATGAATACAGACCCACCATTTGATATGTTTTTATCATTGCACCTGAAAGCTTCCCGGTACCGGTCCGTGGCACATGTTTGCAAAATGTAAGCAAGATTGGTTTAAAAACATGGTCACCATCAAGCAGAACGTCTTTGCAAGGGGACTGCGGGACTTAGCAACTAATTGGCCATAAGTCATTCACCATTTGTCTAATAATTATAACACTGAATATTTGTGTTCCATGTATGTACAGTATGTGCCACAAATGTCATTTACCCCAAACAGGTTCCAATAAAAGTCTCGGGACAACTATGGCTCGAACGTTTCCCCAAGTGGGATACAATTATAACTCCATTGTCAACATGCGGTCTCTAAAATATAGCGAGCAAGTAAGTTGAATAGCTCACAACATGGCGGCCTAATATAATTTGCTGTAATGTAACTTTCATTAGCCTGGCGCAACTACATTTGGTGAATTGAAGTTACTCGGGTTAATGGAAAGTCTGCCCCCCCTGAAAACCACACCTAATCACACCGTGTGCCTTACACGGATAATAAAAGTATTCCACCTGAGCATCCGTTTGGTCATTTGGGGAGGCTGGGAAGGCAAAGCCAAGCTGGGGAGCTGCTCTCTCCCTCGGCCTTGTGCAAATTTGGGCCGTAAATCAAAGAACCTCCAAAGTGCGGCTGATGAGGTTGAAACATTTGATGCATGATACGTGTCATGAGCTTCATTTCCCATGAATAAGAGCATTCATTCTATCGCGGCCGAGGAGACTCACCGTAACGCAATGGATATTATTCCCGGCCACGTCGGTGGCAGGAGCCGGCAGCAAAGCCCACGTTTGTCCTTTGTTGTATGTAATGAACGTCTTGACGTGATGATCCACCAGCTTGTTGGCCAGATACATGCCGTTTATTCCCTCCACCTGCGGAGAGACGCAAAGAGATTGCTGCGGCTTAGTCCTGTTCGAGGGGGAGTTTTTCCATGCCTTTGTCACCAAAGTTCTTGCTCATGTGAGGTTGTTACATTTCCTTAATGTATGAGCAGCCTGGTTCTAGCATTTTTGCAGTACAGTTTTTCCTTAAAAACGGCAGAGTGCAACTGTCATATAGAGCAGGGATTCTCAACTGGTGGGTCGGCACCCAAAGATGGGTCGCAGATTCAATCTGGGCAGGTCACAGAAAGCTAGTCAAAAATGTAATTGAAAAAATGCAATTATTACCGATGCCTGACTTCTTTTGTTGTTTGTTTAAATTTGAAGTAAACATTTTTGTCATTAGCAATTTTTCATCTTCCTTTTTAAGATATACTCACTGCACAGTTAAAAGTGAAATGTCAGATTTTGCAGTCTTATGTAGCATGCAGCAATTTTGACATTTAATTTTAATTTATACATTCAGCTATCATGTTCCTCATTTCTTTCATAAATGTCTTAGTATAAATGTCTCTAAAATGCACTTTGGTCATATTATTTTGTTTATTGTTTCAAAAGACATTTAAAAATGGAAATAAAAACTTCAATAAATGTGGGTCACGATTTATTGACCTTTGGAAAACGTGGGTCCTGGCTTGAGACGATTTGAGAACCCCTGGTATGAAGGATAAGTGATAAGGATAAGTTTTTTGCAGTACATCTTTAAAACAGCAGAATCCTCCTGACATATGGAGCATCTTTGACAAGAGTTTCTGTAGTAAGTCCTAAAAACCGGCAGAACGTTCCTGTTATACAGAGGATCTTTGACTCGTATTTCTGCAGTAGCATCTTAAAAACAGGATCTTTGGCTTGAGCTTTTGCAATATTTCCTCTTAAGCTTAAGCAGTATTTCCATTTAGATTTTTTTTTTTTATTATTATTATTTTTTTTTAGCCCTTTCACATAAGGCTACCAGAGATAGATAGCATTGAGGGAAGCAAAAGGGAAGATGACCACAGAGCAGGAAATAGGAAAGCGCTATACACATGTCTCTGTTCTGGCTGATCAGTATAATATGGCAATAACAATGAAAGGAGATGAACTGAATGCATCAGAATGATGTGTCCCTCACTTGTCATCAAAAATACATTTCTTTCTTTTTCCTTATTACTATTAACTTCTTTGTACACTCGTATGATTGTTTTATACCTGTCCCCTTCAACCCTTAATGAGTGATGTCGGACTTGATAGATTCAACTGCCTTATAGGTCAGTTAATGACTACGAATTAATTCATCCATCAGACTGCAAAAAGTAAGCAGACAGTTAAAATTAAGTACCTTGTAGAAGTCCACCAGCAGGTTACCAGTCGGTCCTCTGGTGGTTCTTAGGTTCTCCAGTGAAAGGGTGAAGTAGACCCCGGGCGAGTCAGAGATGTACAAGCTGTAAGTGTGGTTCTGGTTCCACTCCTGGACCGCCGCAAACACCTGCTTCTCATCTGTGCTGATAATATGCATGTCCTACACAGAGAGACCATTTGTCCGCTAAGTTAATTGAGTCTTCCTCAACCTTTTAACATTTTTCAGCCTTACTAATGAGCATAACAAATCATTAGTGAATGATCACAATGCTGTTTCGTAACACGATGCTATTGGTGCTTACCTTTGGCAGGCAATATTTAGGTAACTGCATGCGTTTGAACGGTTCTCTCATGTAGGACACATAGTAGCTAGCTCGTCCGGACTTGGTTACCTTGGTAATGAAAGGGAAATGAAATTGGAAAGGGTTTCTAGATTTAATTTGATTCACTGACTTCACAAAAAATGTATTGTTTGGCATTGTATTTTTAAAGATTTTTTTAAAAAATCAGACGGGGGATCCTTGGAAGTGTTTGTCATTGAACAATTTCACCTTAATTTTCAAGAAAATTAAGTTCCATGGTTCTAAAAAAAATGTTCGACCAGCTTCCTGGGATGTGCTGTGTTCAAATACTGAGGGTTGATTGTATAGAAATGTAGGATTTCTCTACATTCACAAATGTGCAAACAGTTGAAAAAGTATGTTTTCTGTCTGAACAACATCGGGGTGTGTTACAGCCAACCTCTGAAGCATTATATTGTCAATAATTCCTTGCTGGAAGCCCAATAGTGCGTAAAGAAAGTCCATTTGTCAGCGGGGACACTTCCATCCGTTTCCTGGAGGAAACTGACAAACGCGACAGCGAAACACAATGGGATGTTTTTGTTTTTGGGGGGGGATTCAGGGCGAGATTGTCAATTGAAGTTCACAGAGTGTGCGATCGAGACTTGACAGGTTGGAAGTGGCAGAAAACGCGCTAGAATGCTTAAATAAGGCAAAGATGCTTTCATCTGTGGAACATGTCAATAAAAACTCTGGAAGCTGTAGCGATCTTAAACTTTTGACAGCAACTCTTTTCATGTCTTCACTGGATAGCCTGACACAACATGAGCACAACTTTTTATTTATCTCTCATATGCGATGTAGGTTGTCTGATAAAAATGAAATGGGATGGGAGGTTTTGTTGCGACATATGTGAGAGAATTTGCTGACATCCCAGACGCAAAACGAGAACGCCGAGTTGAAGACGTCTCCTGGAGGAGGTGTATTTATTCACAATTCATGACTGACTTTCCAAAAACCCTGCAAACGGTGTCAAGAGCGCGGTTGAAATGCAAGCACAACAGAAACGCTCATCATTATCTCAATTAGTAAAGCTAAGGGGCTCTGAAAATGATGTTGACTTTATCCACAAGGCGTCTGGAGGACCTTAATGCACTGGCTCTCCACTTAAAGGGGCGGCCAACACGAGCTGCCTGCTTATTTTCTAATCAACTAGAAGGATGGTGTTTGTCCCCCAACACACTACATTAGGGAACTAATGGAATAATCTATCGAAAATCAATGAGTTGCCTTTTCTGAGGGCACATTTTTGAGGATGTTGCACTCGGCCGTTCCTCCTCTCCCGTGGGACTGTGGAGGTGTTGAAGACTGCTTATTTCATTGTAGCCCCAATCGATAACCTCATTACTCTTTGTCAAGTTAAATCCAACTGCCCCCCCAGCAATGAAAGTCACCAGAAAGTCGTCGGTGGGTGCTGCCACAGCGCCGAGCCCGGTGTCGTAATATTGGCCCGCCTCCCCCTCCGCCTCGCCTGGTCAATCTCATCTTGGCTAAATGCAATTTGTGCATTTTATTGAATGACCATTTCTGAACCGTACTGTCATATATATATATATATATATATATATATATATATATATATATGTAGAGAAAGAGAGAGAGATTTGCTTCGATTCCTTTTTACACATGCAGCTGCAGCTGTCACGTTACCACTTCACTTGAAAAAATAATGTTCTCTGAAATTAATTTTGCACATGTAAAAACAGTTTCCCAGCCAAAGACGTAGCCTTGCAGAGCAGTTGAATTGGATTTTTTCAAATGTTCTCAGTATTAAGTTTAGTGTAACATGCATGACCGAATGTATCGGCTTGCAAGCAGAGGCAAAATGGCTCAGCAGTAGAGGGAAATCAATGAAAGTGGAGGGCATTTGCAAAATGAAATTCCTATAATGACCCTGACTGCTGCTGTCTAATTGGAGTCAAACACTAAGTGAATAGCAATAAGGGCACTGAGCGTTCTATTCACTACTCATTTTCCACCTTCTCTCTTGGGTTAGAAAAAAAGACATTTCTTTGTGGAAACACTGAGTGCACCTTGACATGAATGAGAGAAAACATAATCAAAACACACACGGCGGAACAGGTGTGTTTGAGGATGCCATTAAGAGGATTTTGATGGAAAAACATGAATTGGTTAACAGAAAATAGAAAAAAGCAAAGTTCACACCAGCAGAAGCAGACCTTGTGGAAGAAAAGATGACCTTGCAGTGCAAAAAAAGGACCAACTGATATATTGAAATGCATACCTGAGTGAAAACATATTCATCCTGCACAACCAAGGAGTTGGTGTCCACGTATCCTGGAAAGAGGTACTGTCTGTTGGCCTCCGTGCAGCGCTGGGCTCTGCACTTCACATACTGAGCACCTGGGACGACGCCAAAGTAAATCAATCAGAAGTAAATTACAACCATTTAGCCTTAAGCGGCACTGGAGAAGCTATGCAAAATACACCGTCTGTGCTAAATGTGCTTGTAGTTCATCAGGGCTTTACAAGGCAGCTGTGGAATGTGAGAGAAATTAAAGCCCGTGCTGACCTTGTTGACCCGTTCTACTGTAGACGTGAACTATATAGGCCCTCCAGGTCACTGGGGGTCCCCCGAGAGCTTGGGGACCACATTGTGGTTTTGGCAACCCATTCCTCCATGCATTTTCTATGCCGCTTATCCTCATTAGGGTCGCGGTATGTTGGAGCCTATCCCAGCTGACTTTGGGCGAGAGGCGGGGTACACCCTGGTCTGGTCGCCAGCCAGTGGCAGGGCTCATATAGACAAACAACCATTCACTCTCACATTCATACCTATGGACAATAATTTCAGCAATTAACCTGCATGCATATCTTTGGAACGTGGGACCGGAGTACCCGGAGAAAACCCATGCACGCACGCACGGGGAGAACATGCAAACTCCACACAGAGATGCCCAAGCAGAGATTCTAACCCAGGTCTTCCCGATCTCCTGACCGTGTGGCCAACCACTCGTGGGGTCTGTTTTGGCAACCCTAGCACCATAAATCTGAGGTGTGGACTCAAGTCACATCATTTTTGATGACTTTGGAGTTAACGTGACAATATCATCACAGACTTGCAGCTTGACTTGGACTTTGACATCAGTGACTCAGGATGACTCAGACTTTAGTGTAACAACTTGAAAATACTTGAGATTTTCACTGTTGAGTAAAATGTGTTCCAATTCCAAGCACTGTCCCAATTTTAAGTACGATATCAAAAACAACTGTCGTTCATATCGATATAGTCTGGATTTGCGCTGCTGCTGGCTCAGTAATTTGGAGGTACTTAGAATTCAGAGCATTTAAATCTTTTTCACCACCTTAAAAGTTGGCACAAACTCCAATATGAGGAATGTGTGAAGCTGGGCGCTGGCTGAACAACTCCTGCCTCAACAGAAAGCTCACAGTTTCTTCGTTGCGTTCATCATGAAAGGAAAAGTAAAGCGCTGTGCTGTTATAAAGAGGTGTCCTATCACGTTGCTAAAGACATTGTCCCCTGTGCAACAGTGGAAGAAACGGCTTCAAAACAAGAAAAGAATGGCCTACCTACTTTATTTTAGCGGCTATTTTTAGATACCATTTTGTATGTGCATCTTTCATGAAGCTTTAAAATTTCAAAAAACATCCTCATGTTAAGTATTTCTTTCAGTAAAACAACTTGACACTCATATTTGGCTTTGATTTTGTCTAAACTCACTTTGTGGAAATAATATTGGGATATACAGGGTCAGGCAAAATGATCTGACACATTTGTAGGTTAAATAAAAGGCAAATAAAGTAAAAAAAAGAAGAAAGTGTTTTTATTTTTGACAAGTGCATATAATGCCATTCTGTTTCATTATGTTTTATAAATGAAATCAGTCAAATGGGATCCATTATTGTCCACACACTCAATGCAGATCCAGTAGCTGTGAAGTTGGTAACCATAACAAGATGGTGTTTCCAGCTGGTACGGGATCATGTCTACCAAGATTGAAGTGCAAACAGAACGCTTGTTGTGTTGCAGTTTGTTTGTTTGTTTGTTTTGATAAATGTTTCCACAATGAAAGCGCGATGCTCACCAGTCCAATTCATGGCAGCAACTGAAAAAGGAACGAAAAACAATGGCATTATAAAGAAACAAAGCAAAATGGCATTATATGAAAAAAATGGCATTATTTGTACTTTTCGAAAATAAAAACACTTTTTTGTTTCTTTACTTTACTTTATTTGCCTTGTATTTAACCTACAAATGTGTCAGATCATTTTGCCTGACCCTGTATATTCAACCTAAATATATCGGGATATGAGTTTTGGTCCATATAGCCCAGCCCTCAATAAATGCTTGAAATAGTGAGGGCTTTGAGCCCCTCAACGTCTAGGCCCTGGGTGTTAATTAAAAGCTTGATACAATGAAAGATGTTGCAGTGAGTCACACCACAAACACATTAGAGCCACATGTGGATTGCAAGTCTCTGTCCAATGAAGAAGAAGCTTGTGATCGCATTGCTGCAACATTAGAGTAGCGTGTGGTTTCAAAGGCCGACACACGGGGGATGCATTTCTCTCTCGCCATTTTGTCGGCTGCACCTATTCTACTTTACTGCACTTCAGAGACCAATCTGAGGAGGGGCGTAGGGCTTGTCTTCCCTGCGACCTCGCTTTAAATGAGAGGCGAGGGGTTCTAGGATGAGGGCTGGAGCACTCACGGCCTTTTGTGATGCGCGTCTCGATGTGGACTACGTCCGCCTCTCTGTCCAGCCCCATTGCGGCCCTGAGACGAAGAAGACAAGATGGGGGTTGTCACAGCTGCAGTGTTAAAGCCATAACAATGTGTTTTCAGCTCTAAATGAGTGTATGACGCCACCAGTGGCCATTAAATATCAATTCCCTAAAGCATCAAGAAGAAGAGAGGGGAGTAAACAGCAGTTTAGATAAGCACCTGATGTAAAATAGAGGCATTTGTGTTGTACACAATTACAGGTGGCTGCCTCTTTGTTTGTGCATAAAGACATGATTTTCAAGCACATGGATAACATTGTCCTCCAACCAGTGTTTTTTCAGCTACATCCACAGCAGCATTTGTGACAAGATATCATAACAAAAGGCTTGCATCAATATTCAGGGGCTTGTATGCAAGCGGGAGAGATGACTAAATGACAGCGATCACAGAAACAGCATGTCATGTTTGCGCTGTAGAAGAAATATTCCTTCAAGTGGACGTGACGCGACTGAAACCCTCAAGACGTACTTAAAATTCACTCACACATTTGACCCTCACGACAAAAAGCCAGCTTCCCAAAAACTGCTGTAAAAATATAATGTATCCAAATGTTTCAATACCTGCATTTTTTAAATGAAAAAAAAATAAGAATAATTTTCTGCCTCCCAAAAAGTGCAGTAGAAATCTGAAATATTAATGGGTTGGGTTCTTTCCCACTTAAAAGGAGTCATTCTTTTGGAACTACTTCTGCCTCAAATATGAATTATGGGTGTCACGAGATAAGACCATACACGAGATCAGGTTGACAAGAACGAGATGAGACGAGATTTTAACATTGGTTTCAAGAAAAGTAAAATGAAAAATATATTAAATATATGGCGATATATTACAGTCTACTAATATCCATTCTTTCTCTTCTGCACTCTGTGTGTATCCCAGTGGCCCCACCTCCACCCACAAAGACAAAGGGACAAGAGGGCTCACTCCGTTCATGCTGTTGGTATGTGGAACAAACACGCCAAAAACCAATGCACAGAGTAAACTCTCTTCCTGCCTGCTTGGAGGTGGGAGACGAGGAAAACAGACATGCATGCACATGGCAATCAAGTTTGTTTTTATTTGTGTTCATTTACTATTGTCCCATGCCTAGCGAGCGCCAAAGAGACATTTTTTTCTGAATGAGGGATCTTATGTTTTAATCTCGAGGCATCTTGGTGACACACCCATGAATGATATTTTGGGGAATTTAAACCTGAAAAGGCCAGTATGTTTGCATAATTTATTGGGAAAAACAAAAGCAAAGCTATCATTTTTACACGGCTGCCATTACATATAACAGTAAAGGTGAGAAATTGTTCTGCATGCTTCGAATGGGGGAAATTGTCACCATCTGGTGGACAGAAAAGCCAGTAGTTCAAATTGAAAGCTTAACGTAAAGGATTGCATTAGTGTATGTGAGATCAAAAATGGCATTTTGTGTACATTTCCCATATTAGACTGTTTGAAGCAACAGTGATGCCAATTCTATAGTAGTTTTACCTCCGGTAAATTTCACTCGTATTCAGTCAACAAAGCCAAAATGAAATGTGTGTGGGTGCGTGTGTGATGATACCAGTAGAATCGTCCCAGCATCACGTTGTCGTGCACAAGCTGCCACTTCTTCCCAAAGTCCATTGAGCTGTACAGCTGCAAGGTAATAGGCACGGTAATAACAGCAGGGGAGTAGATAACGAGCAAGCGTGGCGTCTGAAGCCAGTCAATGTCATTTTGGGAGCAGATCACTACTCATAAGCCCACCTTGCTGTCGTGGCTGTAGGCCAGGATCCAGTTTTCCTGTGCCGGGTGGAAGAGGAGGCTGAGGATGTTGAAGCTAATGGGATACTTCTCAAAGCTTGCCCCCTCATCCGAACTGATGAGAACGGCGCTCTCCACCTCCGGGTCGCTGAGCATCATTATCTAAAGTACAGAGGGATGTGGCATTAGGAAAGAGACAGACAGCAACTGTAGGAAACTGTCATTGGATGTCAGGGTTTTGACTGAGAGCTTAAAGCAATAAAAAAAGATGAGCCGACCTTCTGTTTGTTGGTGGGACACACGTAAAGATAGCTCAGGACGGTCCTGGAGCCCACCTTGTCATTGAGTTTGGTGTATGTGCTCCCATAATCATTCGACCTGTACACAAAAACACATTGGAGATAGACAAATTAGTTGCCCTGTCACGATAATCGATAAATCGATTCATCGATTAATCGAATGAAAAAAACAGTTTGACCACTATCACGCCCTCGATAAATGGACGTGCATGTATGTGTGTGTTTTCGTCTTGACTTTCTGTGCCACACAGGCTGGATGAAAAGAGGATTCACTCTGCATCTGTCGATGCGCATTGGTTCTATAGTGGATTGAACAGAGAGAGAGGGCTCTCATCTCATTCAGCTTCATTGTGGAGGCGGGGCTACTAGCTACGACCCTAGCTGCAGTTAGCTTCGTGAGCCAGCATACACATGAATGACGGCACACATATTCACACACTGTGGCTGTGGTTTCAAACAGAATGAACACAGTGAGTGCATGAACACAGACGACTGACACTGACAGTTTTCTCAACTGCAGAAAAAAAAATACAGATGGAGGTGCTCGGGCAGCGGAGCCTTCGTCCGTGCTGTATCGTCCGTTCCGAGGACATTGGGGGTGGATGTGGGAGCCCGGATTGGTGGGACATGGATGTGAGCCACTTCACTGACAGAAATTGTTAAAATCATTTTCGGATGACAAGACCTTTCGCCTACATCTCCAACTCTCACACGGCAAAACACATCTTTTGAGGACGTATAGGTCGGATATATGCGACCCGCACGTTCAGACTGCAGTAGCATCGGATACATACAGTATCACATGTCTGTCCACATTTGAAAGATGCCTGGGTTGCATTTGAAACAATTCAATTGTACTGTTCACACTGACATAAAAAATCACATACAGGTCACATATGAGAAAAAAAAAATTAGAATTGATTTGCAATGTGAACATGGCCAAAGAGACCATGTTTGATTCTGGACTTGGGGAATGGTTCCATCATAGTAAAACAATAAAATCCACTTTATAAGTAAAAATATTGTTGAGCAGTGTACAGTGGAACCTTGGTTAACCTCATGAACTCATTCAATCCCAGACATTTTTCAAAAGCCAACCCCTTCAGTAGCGGCCATTTTACACCATTTTGAATAATCTTTCAAGGCACACAGAATATTGTGTTGTATGGTTATATAAACATGGAACCTACCAAAAGAAACATTACACTCCTGTCTTTCATCAGAAAGACGCAGTTTGTTTCTACCTTTTTCCCTTCTTTAGTAGTCAGCAGTAGAACATAGGTAAGTTTCAGGAAAATATCACTTCCCATCAAAAAAGGGAGAAAAGCCAGGTTTTTGTGAAAAGATGCATTTCAAGCATAACTTTCACTTTGACACAAATATTTTTTTAGTTTTTGTGACAGCTGTCCTGTCATGTGTGATTCTTCTGTTACATGTTACCTGCCGAGCTCTTATCAAATGCACGCGTGCCACCTTGTGGCCGTTTTTATGGCTTAAAAGTGCTCTGAAGTGTTAATGCGTTAGTGGAGAGTTGCATCATGACCTCTTTGCCTCTTGTGCAAAAAGACGTAAACGAGGATAGTCATGACCCACATCAAAAAGAGCATCCCGGCCACTATGGACCCCAGTTTGCATATCGCCAGAACCGGTCCACTGATGATGCAGTCAACACTCAATACGTCAGAATGCTATTTATAGACTATAGCTCTGCTTTTAATACAGTCAGCCCCCACAAACTCATAAATAAGCTCCTCACACTTGGCCTGTCACCCTCCCTCTGTAACTGGGTGTTTAACTTTCTAACAGGCAGGCCCCAGTCAGTCAGAGTCCACAATCGCACATCCAGCTCAAGAATTGTGAGCACTGGGACCCCACAGGGGTGTGTGCTGAGTCCGCTCCTCTGCACGCTCTTCACCTACGATTGCGTGGCCTCCCAGAACAACACCAGCATCATTAAATTTGCGGATGACACTACAGTCATCGGCCTGATCACTGGTGGTGTTGAAACATCATACAGAAGGGAGGTGGCGGACCTCATGGCTTGGTGTCGTGATAACAATCTCCTTCTCAATACAGATAAGACTAAAGAGATGATCATCGACCCAAGAACAAGGGAAAAGGAGCCGCATAGACCCCTGTTTATTGATGAGACTGAGGTGGAGAGGGTGAAAACCTTCAAGTTCCTTGGCACACACATCAGCGAGGACCTCACCTGGTCTCACAACACCCAACAAATTATGAAGAAGTCCCAAAGGAGACTGTACTTCCTGAGAAGACTGAGGAAATTTGGCATGTCCACCACAATCCTGAGTTGCTTCTACAGATGCACTATGGAAAGTGTCCTTACCGCCTCCATCACTGTTTGGTACGGTAACTGTACAACACGTGATAGGAAGGCACTCCAGCGGGTGATCAAGACCTCACAGAACATTGTTGGGGCAGCCCTCCCCTCACTGCAAGACATTTATAAAACTAGAGTCCTACGAAGAACACACAACCTCATCAAGGACAGCACACATCCACAACACTCATTATTCACACTCCTACCGTCAGGCAGACGCTACAGGAGTTTGAAGTCCAGGACCACAAGGCTGGCAAACAGCTTTTACCCACAGGCCATCAGGCTTCTCAACGAAGCACTCACACACGCCGCACGCAACACACGCACACACTCATAACTCTATTTATGTATTTATTTATTTATTCATTCATTGATTGGTATTCATGTCTCTTCTGTTGTTGTTGCTTAATTTATTGGTATTTATGTTTCTTATGTTCTTATTCTTTTTCTTGTGTTTTCTTTCTTTTTCTGGGAGAATGAACAGAATAAGAATTTCATTGCATAGCAGAACTACCTGTTTTACTGTGCATATGACAATAAAAGTCTTGAATCTTGAAAAACCTATAAATACGTTTTTGGTATTGATTCTTGTGAAATTACAGCTGTTTTTTTGTTTGTTTTTTTTACATTCTTCAACTTTCAAATTTCTTCCTGTAGATTTTCTTATAATTATGACTTTATTCCCGTAATATTTTGATTTTGTTCTCATAATATTAAACTTTTTCCACAACCTAATTTTACAACAATTTCAGATTCAGTTGTTGTTTTGTTTGTTTCTCATATTACAACTTCTAATACAATCTGTAATATTTCAACTTAATTCTACAAAAATTATTTTTCCTCATAATGTTACATTATTCTCTTAAAATTACTTAAAATTATATTTTCTTGTCAGAACACAACTTTTTGCTCCTAATATTCTGACTTTAGTCTTGTAATCTTGTAAAATTACTGCAGTTTTTTTGTTTTGTTTTCCTGTTCAATTATATTTTTAGAATGTGCCACAGGCCAATTAAAAAATCAGCTACGTGCCACAAATGGGCTGCACTTTGGACACCCCTGGTGAAAAGTAAAAGGTTGGATATGAATGAGCCCATGAGCTCAGCCTTCTCCATCAAACAAACTTTATTGACTGGACAGGTTATGTTCTAAGTAACATTTTAACGTTTTTAGCCGTCATGCAAGCGTAAAAACTAATTACCATTGTCACATTAATACGTTAAAGCAATAAAACCATCTTTAAACGCTCTCTTGACTTTAATGACAAATTAATTGGGCATAATAAATGTCACATTCACTGCCACACGAGTGTAAAAAGAAGTTCACTATTCTAGCTGACTGCTAACAATTGATTGCGGGGGCTAACTAGCCACTGGCTAACATCTACTTGGTTAGAATGTTAGTGTAGTCTTTCGTGTTCCCACAGGAAATTCAGTAAATTAATAATGTAAAACATGACAAATTGGCTTTTTGGCAGCTGGCGCATGCATGACAGTCTGGTGGTTGCAAAAGACTCCGTGTGCCAACGTATTTCTCCCACGTGTCCCTTGCATGTGCACGCGTCCATGACAAGGGTAAACGTGTTTGTCATCCCAGCACAGCCAGTCCACATGCCGTGTTCTACCTGAGTGGCTGCAAATATAATTTCACTGCATAATTGGATAGATAGCCGGCGTCTGCTATCATCGTCTGCATCCATCTGAAGTGTCCCATTTGCTGTTGACATTGTTTGCAAAGACTTACCACCTAAACACATTTGCGCCTAAGTGCTGCTTTCAGTGGCCACGTCGGAATGAAGGGGGGGGGGGGGGGGGGGGCTCTTAAGTGATGTTATTGCATGGCTGAAGTTGATTTGGCAGAGAAGGGGCAGTCATTTGAAAACAAAAGCGGGTTTGTCGAAGCCGCCACATCGATCTGCACATCACATTTAGCCACCAAGCTATTGTGGCTATAAATCACAGAAATCACGCATGCCCACTGCTTTTCATAACATACGTTGCTTCTTCCCCCACCCCCGCCCCATCCCGCATACCTGCACTAAGCGCCTCAACGCACCGCCTGAGGTGCTCTCTAATTTACTTACGGCGTTAAGCAGACACTTCCGTGATGGAAGACCAGCTGCACTGTATGCTAGACGGGATTTCAAAACGTGTCAAGTTGGGTGTAAATCTTTGTAGCGCCTCTGGTGTAACAGATATTAATTTGAAACTCCATGCTGGCTGGACTGATGCACTCCTTTTCTTTTTCCACCGTGTATTTCAAAATGAAATGAGTTCTCTGAGAAGGCGAGGGGGGGAAAAAAAGAGCATATTAGAGGCTGGATGGAGTTCTGTGCTATAATCCTTGATTGAATGAATTCTTATTTATGACCCTGATGGGCTGCACAAAAGTCGCCCCTTCAAAAATAATTACAATACAATGCAATTACTGCAGTGGCAAGTCAATTGAGAACAAGGGCAGGTTTAAGGGGGGTGAAAAATGGGTTGTCAGCTGGTGAGAGGTAGAATTTGTAAGCATTTGAGCAAGCTAGTTTGGATTAAGCTTTTATCGTAATACTGCTTTCTTCCTCTAGAGTAGTGCTTCTTAAATAGTGGGGTGGGCCCCTCTTGAGGGGGACGCGGTGAACTGTCGGGGGGGGGGCGTGAGAGGCAGGGAGGACTTTCAATATTAGTGCAGACCTGCCAACGTGTATGAATTTGTCGTACTCAGCATGCAATTTGAATACGCTTGTTTGCTTCACTGCGCTCCATTTTGTTGCATTTCGCTGGTTTCGGCTTGGAGTTCAGTCTGTACAGTACAGATAAATAAGCTGTCAGAGGTAACAGAAGTTTCCTTTAACACCACTATTTTTTTGATGAGCCATTAATGTGTGCACGTCCTGTTTGACCATCAGCCCACACCGTAGTTTTAAGAAACACAGCAGCGTGACAGTTGATTTGGAAACAAGTATTGGGCAAAGAAAAGGGTATTTTGAATGGTAAGTTGAGCTTCAAGTCCAAAGTTATTTGTGTCATTGTGAGTTGAATTGTCACAAAATAAGTCGCCTCTGTGTTGCCAGAGAGAAGAGAAGTTACTGGTGCACTACAGGTATTTTTTTATTGCCATTTATGCGGTAGTACCTTAGCATACGAGTGTCCCAACTAACAAGTGTTTTTTTTTCGATGCAATCTGTCTCTTGTTTCAAACTGCTAGCTAAAAGTTGGGCTAGGAGCTGCCAGTTACGGGCAGGCATTGCCAAGGACCGCTGTTTGGGGGCTTGTGTCAATGAGAATGAATGTAAATAGCATTAGCAGCACTAGCTTTAGAAGCGCGCAAGCTGGTCACCGGGAAAGATTTTCAACCCATCAGTAAAACACACGTACATTATGACCATGTAATTTATCTTCTTTATTATGTAATGTGTAAAACAGGGGTCACCAACACAGTGCCCGCGGGCACCAGGTAGCCCCCCACGACCACACGAGGTGCTCGCAAGCCTGCTTTTCATTCAGGTTTTCAGTTAATAATGTGAGAACACTAGAAAGAAAAGTATTCTGAAACTTAAAATGTGAGTTGTAGATACCAGCATTTTGTGAATGTGTTGGTAAAACAAGCATATTTGATCTGTTGGGTTGAAATAAGCTATGAAAATAATTTCTACAAAAATGAGTAGCTCGTGGCCATTTTCATTTTCTAAAAGTAGCTCTCACAAGAAAAAACGTTGGTGACCCCTGGTGTAAAACCATGCCAGGAACAACATGAAATGAAAAGCACAAAATGAATACACCGCCACCATCCACCAATACAAGCCTGGACTCCGTTTTTTTTATTTACCTTTATGCATTGGGACAAAATATGAGGTGAAAGAAAAACAGGGAAAATACCCTATAAGTAGTCTATCTGTGTAGCGTGGGAGAAAGTTAGATGGTGCGTTCAAGGGCCATAGAAGAAGGTGGGACAAACAAAAACATAAACATGCAAAAACTGGGATTTCTAACAGTGGTTGGTTTTTTAAATAAAATAATGGCGCACATGTCCAACATTGATATCCATTTTCATAAAATTTGAGTTTATGACAAGTTATTTTTGTTCGTGTTTTTTTTTATTTTTTATTTTTATTTCGCCTGAAAGTTTCCTGTGGCCTGGCGGTTGGGGGCCCTCGCCTTACTGCACAGCATTGTTGGGGCTATGATGTGCTCTTTTACTTATTTATTAGTATTTATTTGAAAATACTTGAAGAATGACACGTTGATACAATCGGCTTCTTTATTTGACAGTGTAAGATTAACGTCTACACCAACAAATGTCACCGTACAATCGAATTGAATCCTATCGATTTGTTCTGTTTTTAAAATATATCATTTTTGAATTGTATCGCATCGTATCTAGATGCGTATTGAATCGTTTACTACAAAGAGATTTACATCCCTTTTTGAAAGGTTCGAGACGCACAATCCACTGACGCTCCAGTTTTTACCAAACCGTGTGATAAGCTCTTAATTTGGAATGCCATGTGTGCAGGAAGTTAAGTGAAATGTTGTTTTGAGACGTTCTAGTAGAGCTCAAAGCTAACGTGCAAAGGAACAGAAGCACAGCACTCGTAGCTCGGCACTTACAGTGAGCCATACGGTTTCCCTGCTATACTTTTTGAGATATACTTCCTCGCAGAGAATAGATTGGCCTTTTCCTAAAGCACTGCTGGGAGGCTTCATCGCAAGCGCTTTATTAAAACATACTTCATATGGGCTTGCAATGTATCTTGATTCTTCATACCCTGGCGAGCACCTCCAGTATCTACCTGCCATAAATCATAAAGCATGCCGCGCCGTCTGCCACTGCAGCATATTGTTGTTTCTTTTAGCTGTATGCTTTTGCATTTTTATCGAATTTGAGCCAGTCGTGTGCCATCACCTTTGGATTCATGTTGATTCAAAGCAAACGTACCTCCACAGAGAGCTCTCGGTAACAGCCCCCAGGTTGAAGTCATACAGCTTAGTCAGAATGAGGATCACCTAGAACGGAAAAGCAGTACTTCATTAGGAGACAACGTGTGTGCGGAGAACACTGTTTCCACCGTAAATATACATGCCCAGAAGAACAACACAAACAAGCATTTTTGTGTATGTATTGTATATGTGTATGTATGTGTATGTTGCTTAATTTATTGGTATTTATGTTTCTTATGTTCTTATTCTTTTTCTTGTGTTTTCTTTCTTTTCTTGGGAGAATGAACAGAATAAGAATTTCATTGCATAGCAGAACTACCTGTTTTACTGTGCATATGACAATAAAACTCTTGAATCTTGTATGTATTCATTCCATGACATGTATGCTGGCATCCTGCCATACTGGACATGTAATACAGATACCCTCAAAGTTGTATGATCGCCCCTGCAGAGATGTTTTGCTTGATGGCGCCCATCTTTTTCAACCCAATCTCGCTCAGATTTGACACACACGTGCTTGTCAGTCCCCTAAAGGTGTTTGGCTAAACACCTTAAAGTTACAGTGACTGTTTTGTAAAGCATATTGAGCTGTATGAGAAGTTTCAACGAGACCTATGGGGTCACCCTTTGGGGTTTAATAACAGCGCCACCATGTGGTGCATTTGTCTGAAAAGTAGTAACACAGGCAACACAGTGGGCTGCATGTTTTGACACATTTTCACCTCTTTGTGTGCAGCGGTTCAGGAGAAGAAGATCTCTATGAAATACATGCTATATACCAGGGGTGCCATTTCTTTGATTGCCAACGAGCGGGTCGATCGCATGTGTCACCCATGTCATGAACGTCACTTTGTAGAAGTCATAGTGTGATATCAGTCAGTTGACATTAAGCTCCCCCCCGATTCACTGTTACGCCTTCATCTTTATTATTCGGATGATGGATAAACTAACTGAGCGGTACGATGCCTATATCTACAACAAACGTTATCCATTCACTTGTAGCGGCTATTATCTAGAAAAGAAAAGTCAGTTGTTTGATGACTCTGCTCCACGTTCTGATCTCCACTTTAGAAATGTGCTTAAAGTGGTAATCATTTAGAAATACGTGATAATGCAGGTGAAATGTACAGCATGCATATACACTGTACCACTGGGACAAAAGCCCACCATTTTTTACATCTTTATGCCTCTTGGAGATCAATAAAGTATATATCTATTTTATGCTTCACTGATCATGTTTTTTCTTGTTGGGATTTCACACTTTGTTGGGCAGTCCTTGAACGCACCATAGTTATTACAGTGGAACCTTGGTTAGTGTCATTACTTCACTCCAGAAAGTCCGACTCTAACCGCAACGGACGTTAACCAAATCATTTTTTTCCCATAACAAATTATGTAAATCCAATTAATCTGCCAAAAATATTAACACAAAACATGTTTTTATAGTTTTGTAAGTATAGTTTTACATGCGTACAGCAATTGGAAATGCATATGAAATAAGAAATGATGAATGAAAGAGATAAATGAACATTTAAGGTTACTTTTCCCTTCATTGAAGACGTGATTGTTGATGCGACTGTTCCCAAAGGCAAGTGGTGAGGACCTATAAATCTGACAATTTCAAAATGCGTGAGGCATATTGAAGAGAGACAGGGAGGCTTCTGGAGCTGACCCTAATTTCACAACAATCACACTAATCACTTGTATTTCAAATGTTGATCCGAAATCAGAGGAGAAGGTCAACATCAAGCTCCAAGGAGGGTTTGGAGGGCAAAGAGGAGCGAGCCGTGTGTCAAAAATAGACATTTTTATGAATTTCTCACAGATTTACTGCTGGTCTGGGAACGTGACCCCACCCCCACCCCCCACACCCCTGAGGGCCACGTGGAATGGTAGCAGCAAATTGTGCAAAACATAACTGTTCAGTGAACCATAAAAGACTGTCTGAATCCCTCCCTTCCATTTCCTGTGTTTGCTGATGAGAGATGTTAGCAGAACACGACGCAGTTATCTGATTGGAGGATGTCCAGCTCCAGCGTGTGGCCTACATGTTCTCTGGACAATGTGTTTCCTGGGAACCCAAATTGTGGCCCATAAAAGGCTGCCAAGCACAGAGGGCGCCGTGAAATGGTGTGCAAACACATTATTGTCACTCCAATGGTATTATAAAAGACTCCCCACGGGGATGATCATAACTCAGCTTAGGAAGAGGCGGAGGCGGGGGGGTGTTTAACAGAGGGAGGGAGGGAGTCGGAATAACAATCAAGGAGCAGAAACATGGCATATCAGGCCTAAATTTCATAAAGCCTGGAAGATAGGTCAGAAGCTCAATTACAGTCAGTTTAAACACATTAACCTTACGGGACCCCCCGACTGACTCATTAAAGTAGAAAGAAAGGCGTGCGAGATTCGGCAGAACAAAAGACGTGTCTTTAAAGCTGCTTTGAAGATGCTAAAAACCCAATTGACCCACAACGCCGCCTTCAAACAGCCCGTGCGCTCGGCCGGCACTAGCCGCATTACAGGTTAATTAACCAATCACACGGAACGATAAGCATTTGCATAACTAAATGCGCCATGTCTGCCAGGTCCGAGGCCCGAGTCGCAATCAATTTGGTGTAAAGACTCGGCTAAACGGCTGTGATGTCCGCCCTAATTGCCTGCTTGGAGAAAAATCTCACACTGCTGATCGTTGGACAGCAGTGCCGGATTGATTTTTTCCGATGGCACTTCATTCTCCATCCAACCAAGTCATCCAGGGAACAACTGTTACTTTTATCAAACGTGTACAAAGTTGCCTTCACTAAAAATAGCCTAAAATGACAAAAAGACAGCCGGGAGCTCTCTCGCTGTTACTGTTTTTGCCATGTTGTCATCGTGTTTGTGCTTCTGGCTCATTAACAAAAGGCGACCCGCTGAATTGGGTCAGCAAAGAGCTACCTCGGAGACCGACAGACTAGTGAGGCAGATGACTGTTTGCATGATTTGTCCCTAAGTGGATACATCAAGAGTACATCACAGGAGACTATGTGTTCCCACGTCTTCGCTATTATTGATAGCGAATGCAGTCAATAGGGAGCCGCTACGATGCATGCAAATGGTGCTGGGACTCGTCACAAGTGCACTCATTTGTGGAGGAAAAAAAAAACCAAACACGACAAATGCAGCAGAATTAGCTGCAAAAATGCTCCGTGTTTATGTTGCAGCCTGCCTTTTATGTAAATAATGGGGACAAACAAGCCCAAAATGGCTTCCAGTAGAATTCGGAGGCTTCAAGGTAAATAGCATTTCCATGCATCTCATTGCTCACTTGCAAACATGAAATTAAGTAAGAACCCTGCAAGGGCAAAAGCAGTGCATTTATTCATGTTTATGTTTTATTGATGTGCGCAAAGGGAGCTTTGCCCCAGGAAAGTCAACCAATCATTTCTTCAGATTGGCTCGCATGCACCCTCCAAGGAGTTGGTTTTAAGTCCTCCGTTTGCACAAATATTCTCTTCTGGTGGCCTTCTTTCTCTCCTTCTTTCTCTCTCTGTCCGAAAGAAAGAGGCATTGCATCACAATTTCACCGAGCGGTCCAAATGAAAGAAACATTAAACACATGTCAAAGTCATGTGCACTTTGACCCCTGCGGGCTGAAAGCCTCCATGGCGACACGCATGTCAAAGCCGCACATCCGAGCGCTCTTACGTAAACATCCCAGCATGGAGCCAGCACATGCTCTGTACAACGACTGCAGGACCAAATCAAACCTTTAAAAATAATAATAAAATAAAATCCCACATCAGTCCATTTTTTCCTCTAAGAGAAATGCTCACATTTTTGAAGTGCTTCAGTGGGACGTGAGAGGCATCTCAACGCTACGATGGTGGGCACTTTTTTCCTACACACCTCGCAATTTCATATTATGAATCATTATTGCACCCTGCAATACAGCTGCAGCCCAACCTCCAAAGTGGAACACAGTTTGTTCCGTGACGGTGGTCGACTCTCCTCTGTGTTGCGGCCTTGCTGGGGCGGACCGGTGACACGTGAACACGAACAACTTTTGAGTTTCTTTCATTCATTCCTTTTCTATGCCGCTTGTCCTCAGTCGGGCATGCTGGAGCCTATCCCGGCTAGGGTTAGGTAACACGCAAACTCCACACAGAGATGCCCAAGAGATGCCCAAATGGAGATGCGAACCTACATCTAGATCTGACCGTCATGAATTTGTTCCAGAGGGTCCGACTCTAACCCGAACGGACGATACCAAGTCAATTTCCCCATAAGAAATTATGTTAATCCAAAACCAAAAATGTTAACACAAAGCACATTTTTATAGTTTTACAACAACAGTTTGACATGAAGGAAACAATTGGAAATGCATAGAAATGATGAATGAAAGGGACAAATGAACATGGAAGGTTATGTTTACCTTCAGCCAAGACGCCACTGTCCCAAAAGACACGATGTGGCAGCGAGATTAACCACCACCACCTTCCTGTTTTGCTATGAGTTGTTTCTTGAATTCAGTAGTGTTTCTCACCTTGATACTGTAACTCCAAATGGAGCCAAAGAAAGTTGCTAGCAGCAGCATTTTAATAAAGAAGGTGACAAGCAGCATTGAATTCACTCATGACAAAACAGGAAGGTGGTGTCTCTCTTGGGGAACAATATTCTGCAATGAAGGTAAAAGTAACCTTAAGTCTTCATTTATCCCTTTCATTCATCATTTACAGTGGTGTGAAAGTGTTTGCCCCCTTTTTCTTATTTTTCTTATTTTTTTGCATGTTTGTCACACTTTAGTGTTTCAGATCATCAAACAAATCTAAATATTAGTCAACTCAACACTTTATGCACTTTTTAAATTAAACTTTTTATTATTACGGGAGAAAAAAAAATACAAATTTACATGTCCCTGTATGAAAAAGTGATTGTCCCCCTGTTAAAACATAACTTAACTGAGAAGAATTGAGATCTATCAATGTGGAAAAGGTTACAAAGGTTTGGGACTCCAGCCAACCACAGTGAGAGCCATTATCCACAAATGGCCAAAACATGGAACAGTGGTCAACCTTCCCAGGAGTGGCCGGCCAACCAAAATGACCCTAAGAGCGGAGCCACGACTCATCCGAGAGGTCACAAAAGACCCCACGACAACATCCAAAGAACTGCAGGCCTCACTTGCCTCAGTGAAGGTCAGTGTTCATGACTCCACCATAAGAAAGACACTGGGCAAAAACGGCCTGCATGGCAGAGTTCCAAGACCAAAACCACTGCTGAACAAAAACAACATTAAGGCTTATCTCAATTTTACCAGAAAACATCTCGATGATCTCCAAGACCTTTGGGGAAATACTCTGTGGTCTGATGAGACAAAAGTTCTACTTTATGGGAGATGTGTGTCCCATTATGTCTGGCGTAAAAGTAACGCTGCATTTTACCAACAGTAAAATCTGGTGGTGGTCGTGTGATGGTCTTCAGGACCTGGAAGACGTGCTGTGATAAGTGGAAGCATGAATTCTGCTGAAGGAGAATGTCTGGCCATCTGTTGGTGACCTCAAGCTGAAAGCAACTTGGGTTCTGTAGGACAATGATCCAAAACACACCAGCAAGTCCACCTCTGAATGGCTGAAGACTTGGAGTGGCCTAGTCCAAGTCCTGACCTGAATCCTATTGAGATGCTGTGGCATGACCTTCAAAAGGCGCTTCATGCTGGAAAAGCCTCCAATGTGACTGAATGACAACAATTCTGCAAAATCCCTCCACAGCGCTGGAAGAGACTCACTGCAAGGTATCACAAACACTTGATTGCAGTTGTTGCTGCTAAGGGGGGCCCAGCACTTATTAGCTTTAGGGGGCAATCACTTTTTCACACAGCGACATGTAGCTTTGAATTGTTTTCTCCCTTAATCATAAAAAGTTTAATTTAAAAACTGTATTTTGTGCTCAGTTGTGTTGTCATGGAGTAATATTTACATTTCTTTGATGATCTGAAACATTGAAGTGCGACAAACATGCAAAAAATAAGAAATCAGGAAGGGGGCAATCACCTTTGTGTTCATGATGTAAAACTATAATTATAAAACTCTAAAAATGTGTTCTGTTGATGCTAAAAAGGAAGGACGTTTTATGATTAAAAAAACAAACAAACAAAAAAAGATATATGTGTGTGTGTGTGTGTGTGTGTGTGTGTGTGTATATATATATATATATATATATATATATATATATATATATATATATATATGTGTGTGTGTGTGTATATATGTGTGTGTGAAAAAATATATAAAATAAATTATATAATTACACTACATAGCTGTCCAGCCAAAGCCTGTAACAAGTGACACCGTATATTTCCTGGTGTGAGACAATGTGCACAATATGTGTCAATACTGTAATGCCGCTTGTTGTGGGGAAGGAGAGACTCACGTCGCCGATGCACTTTAATGGCTTTATTAACAGCGGAGAACACTGCAGGACTTTACATCCACGCCAACATAAACACACTTCCCAACTCTCTCCAAACTCACAGCTAGCACTGAGCCTAGCTCTCCTGCTCGGGACGCCCACCGTCACTTCCCGTCACTTCCTGATGAACTAAAGCTGTAATGACACTCTGCCGTATAAAAAGTAAAATATTAAAAACAAGCGTAAGACGTTACTAGCACAGCTTTGTTCTGTGGGTCGTGGATATATTCTATCAGTTATTATTAAGCATGTTCAGGATATATATATATATATATATATGTGTGTGTTTATTTAAAAAAAAGATGGAACATTAGCGAGGCCAAGCGGCACAGAAAATTAATGAACGAATTATTAAATTAACATTTATTACCACATGAACACAAAATTACCAAAAATTGGTACTGTTGAGTACCGATGCCCAGGTACCAGGCAGGTACTGTATCAGTGGATATAAACCTTGAGATGTTCACTGTGCTGAACTTTCATGAGATTTGCTGAAGTCACGTATGTTTTCTGACTTTCGGTGCCAATTTTTCCAGAAAATGTTAAAATGTTAAAATTTTGTTAAAATGTTAAAATTAAAAAAAAAAAAAACACCTTCATTCAAGCTAAACCTGTGGCTTATTCAGCCGAGTAATGCTTCATAAAGAAGACCCTCTTCAAACATTGTTTCTTGCTAATTGGCCAGTTGAGGCAAGTAAAAAGCCAGCACACCTTCTCATTGTGCTTTGCCCCCTTCCCTCATAGGACGCCATGGCAGCAAGCAGGAAACGTGTGGCAGAGCGAGAAATGCAGCCACTTTCATGTGGATCCCACACTGTTTTTCAACCTGACAACTGAAGGTTCTAAATTAATTTCCAGGGGACGCCCCCCAAGTTGATGAGAACGAGTGATGCAAGCTTCTTTGCAATGAAAACGCTAACGGCTCAAAGAGGGCGGTGACACGCGCACACATCCACCATTTACCTTTAGTGGCGTCTGGAAAGTTCACTGCCGGGATGATATGCATTTACATTCTCATGAATACTCATCAGCCTTGAGACAGTATACTGTATGTACGTATGTATGGTGCAGAGTAAACATTCCATATAGAGGGGAGTCTCCAGGGAGGAACCTTCAGCTCGCTCCCTCCTCTCAAACCTGCCGGAATAACAACATGACCACCAACAACTAAGTCCGTGTGTCAACATCCACGTGAAGCCAAACTCAGCTTGTCAGCTGACTGCAGGTTAGAGAAGGGGCTGAATTAAACATGACTGAATTCAAACGTGACTTTCTAGCCATCAGAGCAGGTTGAAGATGCAGTCAGGCTAGAAAGCACAGAGGAACTCAAGGGGCGAGGCGTATTTCTTCAACATGATATCAGGTAGTAGTGATGAAAAATCAAAAAACAAATAACAGAAAATAAATATTCAGATTTGTCCACTGAACTCTTTTACAGTCGTCCCACGTTGATTGCGGTTCATTGGTTCCAGACCCGACCGTGATGAGTAAATTTCCCCAAAGTAGGATTCAGTATTAATAAATGGAATATTTTTGCAGTTAGAGCATAGAAAACCTGTTTGTCAGTCATGTGCGGATTGATATTGAAATATCCATACTTTCAATACCAGCTGTTCATGCTCTGAAATCGATTCTCAAATCAAAATCCATACTTCAGTCATTTGAGGTCATGTTTGTCTGAAACATTTGTCTGTTGAAACGATGACGGACCGTAAACGGAGCCATGTGTGAATTTTGAATAAAGCTTTTATTCTTCGTAGTTCTTGATAATGAATCATTTATTTTATTGGTTTTATTATTTGATTTATTTTGTCAGTCCAAGGATGATGGATGGATGGATGATGGATGGATGGGGAGCACTAAACCAACGAGTGAAGGAATGTTTTTTAGTAGGGGTGTAACGGTTCACATGGATGTATTGAACCGTTTCAGTTCTGCATGTTCGGTTCGGTCCACTTGCATACCATTGCGATTATATTTTGTGCTATTTTTCGCATTAAATTTATTACTAGAGTGATCTAAGCACTTCATGCGGAACTAAAGTCCTGGGCAAGTTTCCGCACGGACGCCTCCGAGTGTCGGACACTACAGACTGAGGGGGAGGAATGCTAGCAGCCCGCAAGCGTGACAAATGGCATCATGGCAAATGCAAGAGAGAGGCCTGAGCTGGAAGACCCTCCAATCTCACTACGGTGTCCTGTTTTGGAACACTTTGGCTTCCCTGTTAAAATGACGGGTGGACAAAGGCAAGTGGATAAATACAAAGTTGTTTGTCGACATTGTTCCACGGATATCGGGTATGCTGCAAGAAACACATCTAACATGTTACGGCATCATCCAGCAGTGAATGTTACATCTACAAGAAAGAAAAGCAGCTGAGTGCAAACACCCATAACTTCAGCATGTAAACAACCTCTAGCAAGCAACTCTGACCGGGCTAAAGCAGTAACACACGGTATTGGACTTTTTACAGCCACCGGATTACATCCATATTCAGTTGTTGAGAGCGCTGGCTTTAAGTACAGTCATGGAAAACATGATGAAACACCCCTGTTTCTTCAGTTTCGTGTTCATTTGAATGCCTGATGCAACTAATGGTACCTTTGTTTGGACAAATATAACGATGACAACAAAAATAGCTCATAATTTCATAATCAGCATGTTCTTGTTGCAAGAATCGGCATCCTTTTCAAATAGTCTTTGGGAGGAAGAATCAATCCAGCATTGGGTGCAAATTTGCATCCATTCCCCAAGCAGGAAATGAAGATGTGCAGCACGAGAGCAGAGGAATTGAACCGCAGCGTCTGAATGATGTCTGCCCCCCCAACGCGGAGCACTTAGCAAAACAAACGTCTTTTACAAAGACTAGCGTGCGATCGAAGGGAGGCCAATTGGACCAAATTGATTGTTTGTACTTTTCCAGGCAAACATACACTGGGAGCGCAGTTTTCATCAGGTGAGGCCGTCCGCACGTGTCCCAGGGGGGCGGCGAGTGTGCCGTGCACACGTTTGCTCATCCTCCTGATTCCTCAGCTGTGCTCATGAAGCGGCCGCGCTTTGAGCTTGAGAGGTTTCAGCAATCAATTCACTCCATTGTGGTGGAGAGGAGGGGGGAAATTAATGAAATGGGCAGAATGTAAGGGAGTTTTGCTTCAAATACAGCTCTATTGTGGAAATCCAATGCTGCAAAAACAAGGAGAGACAATAAAGTGTGCTGTCTGCCATTAACGATGTGATTGCGCTGTCTCGTTGCCTTAAAGGAAGCTTGGGGAACAACAGCGGGAAATTACGTTTAATGGAGCCAAGGCTGTCTCCGTGTGGGTTTGCTGTCTGCATTTGAGCACTGATGGCTCAGCATGATGCGTTCACAGAAAGGCGAGAAAACAAGGGCGCATTTGACTGCAATTGTGCACATTGTAAAGATGAGATTGTCTCTGTTTTGCAAAGCTACCATCAGCAGTGGCATTTTTCAACTAGAACCTGCTTGTTTGTTTGTTGTTTGTCCTCTCAAGTCTCACAGCCCTAATTTGTATACTTCCGCTGCACAAACTAAACCAGACAAGCGTTCGGCACGCTTTGGCTTTCTGCTTGTGAGTATTGGTTAGGGGTGGCCAAATAGTAGGTTTATGCAGAACTGCAAGCCTCTGGAGGATCCTACACCTTGACGTTCATGGGGCTTCAGAGGCACCGGCAGCTTCAAACACCTGTTTGCTGCTTTGTAATGGCTTTTTAGCAGGTGCTCTCTTGATTCCATACATTTGTCTGGCAGAAACCTTTCTCATTAGGCCTTTATCAGCACAGTCCCGGCTGCCATCTGATTCAGCCACAAATGTATTATTATTGAATGTGTTCAAGCCTTGTCCAAGGCATTGCAATACTTTTTTGTCAGCAGAGAGATCCTTTTTCTTTCCTATTTTGCTTGAAATCTGTGGCATGCTTAATAATGTGGAACATCATTTTAAAGTAGTTTTCTTTTCATTGGACTCACCCGGCAAACAATTGTCCGAGTTTGATATCCGTAATCCACAGAGCCCCAAGACACAAAGACACAATACCATCCGTCAGTTTCATTGAAAAACAAAACATCTGATGTTTATGAACTATCATCCTACTTGCATAATCATTTGGTACACAGTGTAGACGCAGCCTCAACAGGGCAGGTTAAGAGAAGAATATATCACAGGTGGGAGAAAGTCAGTGTTTTGCAAGTCTCAAGTCTTTAATCCCAAGTCTCGAGTCAGATCTCAAGTCAAAACGTGCAAGTCCAAGTCAATGCTCAAGCCAAGACAAGACAGGTCGAGTCCCTAGCGGTGTCTTAGATAGTCTGATGCGGCATTGTATAAAAATGTCACGTGATCAAGGTGTACCATTCTGACTACACTGCTGCTACGTACATTTGTACATAAAATGTTTGGGCTTTTTGCCGCACGGTGGTCTAGTGGTTAGCATGTTGGCCACACAGTCAGGAGGTTGGGAAGACCTGGGTTGGAACCTCCATTGGGCATCTCTGTGTGGAGTTTGCATGTTTTCCCCGTGCGTGTACTCCGGTTTCCTCCCACATTCCAAAAACATGCGTGTTAGGTTCATTGGAGACTCTACATTGTCCATAGGTATGAATGTGAGTGTGAATGCTTGTTTGTCTATATGTGCCCTGCCATTGGCTGGACACCAGTCCAGGGTGTACCGCATGGGCATGACAGCCTGCGTGTGCGTGTTCGTGTGGCCAGAAATAGTTTGAAAACGTCACCGTGTGGATAGAGATTTTTTGACACCGGAGAGGGGCAGATATGGTGGTGTTCTAGACCGCCTCCTCTGTTCAGAGGTGACTTCTCAACCTTAACGTAGATGGCTTCCCTCAGTCCTCTTTCAGTATCCACAGTTTAACTCAGGAACATTCATTCCAATTCTGAAGGAAAACTTTTCAAAGCCAAACAAATTAGAGGCGGATTGTTTTTAAAAGTGACTGGAAGTTTACCAGCGGTACATTAGCGCTTATCTTAGCTTCCTTCGAAGCAGCTGACATGGGATCAGTTCCCAAACAATGCAACGTTTGGCAGGCTGACAGCAGCCTTCTGGACGTGATGCAAATAATGCTGTCGTAGGACTATGAGGAAATATACTTTTTTTTGCATTTGGGGGAGATTTAATAGAATTCAGATGAGACTCTACACAGAGGCTCTAAGCAGCTCTTCTGCTTAGTGAGGAAGCCAAATGAAGTTGCGACATATCCATCTTTTGCGTATATCTGGCTCACATTTGTGTATTTTTGTGCTGCATAAACATACAAAACTGGCTTGTCTTTGAAAAAATAAAATGTAATCTCATTGAGTTGAAAGCATTAATTGGTGCTGAAGCTCCTTTCTTAGGTTTGGTACTTATGTTAACAGGGTAGATTGCTTTCAATTGCAATGAGGGGGGGCTTGTTTGGAGAAACGTTGACCCACTTCTTTTCTCCTAATGTGTTTCATTATTTGCACTGTGGTGGTTAATGTGTTTTGCTAATTACATGAATACAATGAGGGACCAGCGGTGTGTCCGAGCATGTGACTGCATTAGCGGGCTGCAGCCACACAAGCTTTTATGGGTCGCACGGTTTAAGGGAAGACGTTATTTGTTGGAAAGAAAACAATGAATTGAATTGGACTGCGGACTGCGGACACTTGAAATAAACCGTCATGATTATTATTAGTACTTGTTTTATTTCATTCTTAACATTAGCGTTACAGTGCATCTATACAGTATATCTATATCAAATATGATATTATTATATATATATATATATATATATATATATATATATATATATATATGTAATGCATTAACATATAATAACGGCTGCACGGTGGCCTAGTGGTTAGCATGTTGGTTGCACAGTCAGTAGATGGGAAAGATCTGGGTTGGAATCTCTGTTGGGCATCAGTGTGGAGTTAGCATGCAGTGGGTGGGTTTGTGTTTTCTACGGGTCCTCCTCCCGCATTCCAAAAACATTCATGTTAGGTTCCTTGGCGACTCTAAAGTGTCCATAGGTGCCATAGGTATGAATGAAGTTGTGTGAATGGTTGTTTGTGTTTATGTACCCCCGCAACCCTACTGAGGATAAGCGCCAGAGAAGATGGATGGATGGATAATATATACTAATAATGAATATATACATTAATTAATGATATCATATTTCACCAGTGTGTGTGTGACCAGATGAAAAGCTCTAACTAGTCTGGGGAGAAGGTGTTTGGCGCCACATGATAGATTGTATGAATACATCTCAAGACCCCCACTATAAAGACAATTCTTCTTTTTGAGTCATTCCAAAAGGTTTGACCAAAACCAAAACGTCTGTAGACGTCATGTAAAGCTCATGAATCCTTTCCAGACACCCAGAAATATTCACACAAATAAATGTTAGTGAATGAAATTAATGATTGAACATCAACATCATGTTGGCAAGACGGCAAGGGAGGAGGGTAACAGATGACTTCTTTCTTGATGACACCCTAATCTTTCTTTGGTCCTGGCGGGTTATTTTGCAGTCACACTTAATTAAAAGGCATGGATGGTGAGTCAGCAACGTGCACGGTGCTTTGTTTGGCCGCTCGATTCCCTGGAACGATATAGTGCAGGGCAAACGGACTACTTGGTGCAATATTGTATGAAAACCCTGGCAAAATTGGGCAAAAAAAACAAATCATACAAAAACTGGGGCGTTCAAAAAGCCAAGGCTTGACTGTAGTTCCAAATATGCAAGCGCTAATAAGATGTCTTATTGACAAACTAAAGGAATTTGGGGATGCTTTATTGAACCAATGACTGCTCTATGATAATGAATGGCATTTTGGTGGGAAAAAATATATATATATTTTTTTTTTTTTACCTTATCTCAGCAACAAAAATATACTTTGAGCTTTAATAAGTGCACCTGAAGCACAGGCTACTCCCTCTACCTCAATTTATATGTAAATTTAAACTTAGTTTGACATTTCCTTCAAATCAAATCAGATCAAATGACATTTTTTGTTTATGTATTTAAATGTGAAAACTCAATGGAAGAATAATACAGTGGAATACCAGTTCTATCTATCTATCTATCTATCTATCTATCTATCTATCTATCTATCTATCTATCTATCTATCTATCTATCTATCTATCTATCTATCTATCTATCTATCTATCTATCTATCTATCTATCTATCTATTTATGGAAGAACTGGGAGAACAAAGAAGAATAAAAGGGACAAAAGGAGAACTCATCTGGGCAGGTGGGTTAGGAACATCTAAGAACCTTTCTAGTTGTGTGAGGAATAGGAAGTGCATGGCAACACACCTTAATGCGCTGACGTGTCATACTCATAATGTGTCATAATGCCGTTCTATTTTGGGGTTGATTTCTGTATGAATAATGGCGTATTTATTGGTCACGTATGACAAACTACTTGAAAGGCTGGCAGGCAAAGCTAACATTCCAATTTCATCTTGACAGAAATTGCTTACTTCATTGATGTGTATTTGCAGCCACGAGGTCAGCCCACCATCTTTTACTAAATACGTCTCTTGGAAAATAAATGGGCCATGTTTGGGCAGTAGTAGGGGGAGGGGGCCACAGCAGTACAATCCACTATTTTATTAACATCCGATGAGATGACATTTCAATCATGTCACTTTGAAAACTTCAGCTGTGGAGGAAAGGAAGCCACAGCAGGGTACCACTGATGGCACGGAGGGAGGGGTGATGATAGCCACAGAGCAGGAAGTGGCTCTGATGAGTTTCACTGATGAGGCAGGTGAGTCGCACCACCGATATGTTAAAGCGCACACAGAGGTAGATACAGCTGCCGGATGTTGACTACTGCCGGAGGTGGAGACAAGTCAGTGTTTTGCAAACCTCCAAGTCCAAGGCAAGTCTCAATTCAAGACCAGTCAGGGCGAGTCGAGTCCCAAGTCATAGGCTTGAAATTTTCAAGTCCTTACAAGTCATAAGCAGTGTTGAGTGTCATGATGTCATCAAAATTGGGACTCGAGGCCAAGTTGCATGAACCAAATCCACATCTCTGGCTAAATCAGTAAATCAGGAGGTTGCCTACAGCCACAGCTCAACTGGATTGGCTGCGGGACCTACCATCACAACTCCGTGACATGCGTGACCCAAATTGCAGAAATGTTTCAACTGAAATTTCTCATACGTCTTATCATCACTGAAAAGACATTAAAATGTTTGAACTTGAGGTAGAGCCTCAATGTCTTCTATTTTGCACCCGCTAACATTTGGTCTCTAATTGCTAGCTTAGCATTTCAGAGGCTTTTAATTTGAAATACTGAAAAACTCAACATAGTGAAATAACGAACTATCATCAGATACAAAATGATTTCTCTGACATTCAGCATAAATGCATAAAACAAATGTGCTAGCTCCATGCTAATTTATGTTGCAAATCCCATAATCCGCGCTGGCCATTAGCATTAGCGATTTTATGGCGACAAAAACACCCCCGCATATGACAATGAAATAGACAACTAAGATGTACATTCCACCTAAGGAGCTGTGACATAATAAACACAAAATACTGTACTCACAGGCAAAGACTTTGGAAGGCTCAACAACGGCAGGACTGACACATCCAACATCTTAATGGCAGGAACTAGGTAGAAACATTAGCGGGTTTCAAATAGCACTACGGAGCGTTGTTGCCAACCTTCAGGAGTATTAATAGATGACACTTTGCCGCATAAAAAGAATCCCCTTCAGAATAAAAGCACACTTTTTTGCCCGCCAGTATAGAATCAGTGACTTAAAAATAGCCTGCACCTTTAATAAAAGTTTTTCGTATGAAGTTCACGTGATTTCCTGTTGGCAAAAATGGTCCCAATTAGAAATGAGGCCAGCTTGGACTGGACTGTGTTTAACTTTGGAGGTTATGCTGTATGAAAAGTTCAGTAGAATTCCGTATATTTTGGTATGTAAATCAAGCATGTGTTGCCACATCCTTACTGATCAAGGCTCCCAATAAGCACCCTGAGCGCCCACAAAGCTTTTGAAAGGACACTTTGTGGTCTTCTCTCAATAACCTCGGCTCCATATTCATTCTCTCATTCATGAACACTGGTTTGGACCATACATGTTTTGCTTTTCAAAGCAAAAGCAACCTGTCATTTTAAAAGATTTGCACCCCGGAAAGCCATGGGGTGAACTTTTATGTGTGTGGGTTTGGTTTTTTTGAATGTGTCACTCTGCGTTTGGAAGCTCTCCATCACCTCCATTGATCGTGCCATGCAGTGCGTGTGGCGCTTTGGGTCATGTCTTTTGCATCGCACAAGAAATGACAAATTATTTTTTCCTTTTTCAAATGTTCCATCGCAGTGCATCAAGCTGACCCCAGCCATGTTGGTAAACATGCCTGTCAACCTTCCTACCAAACCAGAGTAGTTTGCCCTTCTTTCCCTGCGCCCTCCTGTTCTAGTAGTTTTCTCTATTTTATATTTCACGTCAACAAAAATCCTCACTGGTTCTGCCAGAGCAGCACAGCTTCCAGTCCGCTTGGCAACACTCGAGCGGAAATTCTGGTGGAAGACCAAATTTTTCCTTATTTTCCTGCATTTTTCCCATATCTTTCTGAAATTTTTTTCTGGGAAATGGCACTTTTTATTACTTTTTTTTTGATAATTTCCCTTATTTTTCATCATTTGCTCCCTTTTTTTTCTTTTTTTAAAATGTCCTTCCTCATTTTCTTCGAAAAAATGTCCTTATTTCCCCTCATTTACCCTTATTTTTCTTTAGAATTTGCCTTGTTTTTCCTCATTTACCCTAATTTTCTTGACAATTTCCCTTCTGGAAAAATTCCCATATTTCCCCTCATTTCCCCTTATTTTTCTTGAAAATGTCCCTCCTGATTTTATGAAGTGATTTTACCCTTCTTTTCTCTAAAGCACTTTCAATTAGCCTGTGTACAAATTGTGCTCTATAAATAAACTGCCTTGTATTATTTTTCTGACAATTTTCCTTAATTTTCCCTCATTTCCTCTGATTTTTCTGGAAAATTTCTCTCCTAATTTTTGTTTTCCCTTGTTTTTTTCAATGGAAGATTTCCCTCCTCATTTTTCTGGACAAATTTCCCTCATTTCCCCTTATTTTACTGGAGAATTGTTCTTATTTTCCCTCATTCCCTCTAATTTTAATTTCTGGAAATTGACCTCTCCACTTTTCTGGAAATTCCCCTTATTTCCCTTGTTCCCGTAATTTTCCTTCTTCTTTTCCTGAAAAAAATCCCTTATTTTCCCTCATTTCCCCTTATTTGTTAATAATATCATCTCTTGATTTGACATTCAAATTTCCATTTTAAAAAAAGCATAAATGTGTTTTTCACAAGCTACTCGGTGAGCCGACCACCCTTCAAGTGTTTAAAGCAATTCATTAATTAACTACCAAATGAATAACTCATAAGTAATTTGCCCTTCTTTCCAGGTAAGCTCTTGTTAACCCTGTACTTACCCTATTTTTATCTTTCATGGGGAAAAAAATCATTTCAGATTCTGCCAGAGCAGCTCAGCTCAGCTTCTGGTAAGGTGGGTAACACTGGGGCGGTTGTTCTGATGGACACCCAAAATGTACCTTATTTTTCAGAAAATGTTCCTGTATTTTCAAATGCAAAGAGTGACAGGTAAGTCGTTAACACCAAATGCCACATCTGCGTTGAAGACGGACATGAAATCGTTCATCATATTTCCACTTCCGCCAGAGCAGCACAGCTTCTGCTGCGCTTCTGATGGAACACCCTTTTTTCTGGAAAATGTACCTTATTTTCCCTTATTTTTCAATGCAAATATTGACAGGTATGCTGTTAACACCAAATCTCAAACCGTGGTGAAGACACGGCATGAAAACCTTCATCAAGCGTCGCAGTTTGCGTTAATAAAGTCATCTCTTGATTTGACTTTCAAACTCCCAATCAAATTAAAATGCATAAATTTGTTCTCACAAGCTAATCACGGAGTTGCGCGTCGACCACCCTGCAATAGTTATTAAACTAATTAATCACATGCAAACTTGTCAAATAGGATTCTGTGCCTGCTTTGTCACTTTGATTAATTAATTGAAACATGAATGTGTGTGTGTGTGTGTGTGTGTGTGCGTGTGCATAGGCGGAAGGGAATCAAGCAGTGAACATCAACTTGAAGGTAGACCTTGATATGCACTTTGGGGCAGAACTACAGTCTAAGTGCAGGAGTGATGCACGCACATTCCCCAGCACAAATGATTCATGAAAAAGGGGAACACGTCCATGTGCTTTCAGGAGCAAAAAAAAAAAAAAAAAGGTGGTATTTCTTTGAATAATTGCTAGAGAGGAGCGAAGGAGGAGGCCAGTGTAAAACTACAGGCAAATAAACAAAGTAAGTGCAGTCATTTGTCCGGGGCTCCCCAACATGGGCCACCTGTGCTGGCTGAGGGAACGCTGTTCCCACCAGCAGCTTACAATCACATCAGCGGGCAGCAGCGCGCCCCTCGAGGCTCGGCGCCTGCTGGATTAATGAACACGTGCACGCTGCTGACACCCAGAGGAACCGCCATGCACAGGCAGGACTCATGCATCAGGAAGAGGGGGAAAAAACAAACTTGATATTTGTTTTAGGCTCCCGTTGGATCCCAGACATCCATATTCTGCAGGGTTGGGAACTTACAGCGGCTACAGATCGATAGCTGTGATAATGACGTGCCAAATGACTGCGTGGAATGTCAGAGGTGTCACTCCAGATGACAAACCTACAGGGAAGCGTCACACGGCTCCGCAGCTTCCACCGCACTTCAATGGAGCTTTACTGCAACTAAACCTTGGCACAGAAGCAGGGACGGCCTTTGGACTTAAGTGCAATTTGGAATTATCATATTATAATCATATTCTGGAAATCTCTGACTCACTAAGTCCCGTGGTGCCCCCTGTTGGTTTCGTGTATTCATCGCTAGAGCCCCAATATAAGACAACCTGTCTTTTTCCAGACTCTTTTTTGTCTTACATTTTAAAGTTCAACGTGATGATTGACAAACACAGTCAATAGTAGTCCAATCATTTTGGCCTGCCATGCATAGTGGAAGACGACCACAAGGTATCCCTCCATGCATCACAGTACACCAGCGAATGCAAGCGCAACTGGAGTAGTCGGGCAAGAGGTGGGGCGCACATGACGACAAAAACGTTCACACTAACCGAGAGACTCTAACTGAGCAAACATAAATGTTTTGGGATTGTTTGGGATGTGGAAGGAAGCCGAAGCACCCGGAGAACATGCAAAGTCCACACACAGATGTCCAACAGAGATTTAAACTGGGATCTCCTGAATTTGATGCCCCTGAAACCCCCCTAAATAGAAATCAAATGTATAAAATGAGTGAGTAATGAGTAGCTGTGCCATTCTTGTTGGCTTTGGGCATGCTTGATGCCAGCGTTCCCAGGAGGCTGGTGGGAATGTTGCTCCAGGTGCTGAAGATGGCTCCACTGTCTGGAACTCATGTCCATTTTTGTAAATCCATCCCCAGATGTTCTCCATTGGATTTAGATGAGGGGAACACATGGGATGGTCCAAAAGAGTCAGCTTATTCCTCTTTGTCCTGTTGAAAAAGCCCGTCATCACCACACAGACGAGGGCCTTCAGTCATGAGGGATGCCCCACCCCCACCCCCCTGCAACATCTCCACGTAGCCGGTTGCGGGCTCATTTTCTGGGGTCTACCACTTGACTTTTTTGTTCCGTGAGCCTCAGGATGTATTTGAGAAGTTTGGGTTGAGTGTCTTACTGCGTCCAACCTCAGCAGCAACGGCGCGCTGCGAGAGAGAGGCCTGAAAAAAACACACTACCGGTCAAAAGTTTTAGAACAGTCCAATTTCTGTGGAGGAAAAAGCTCCATTTTGAAGTGCTAACATGGTCTGTCTCTCTTCCATTGTTGATTGCCCTTTTTCTTGCTATTTTGGTAGCAACAAATGACTTTGTCCAGTAGAATGCTGTCCATCTGATGTTGACCAGGGTACCATTCTGTTTTTATGCAGACAGAGGAGGTAGTAAGTCCTCCTGTAGGAATGAGTTGGTTGATCAGCCTCCATTTCTGCAACAGCTTTCAATTGTTGACCCATTGTGTGGTCCCCGAAACAGTATCATTCTCAAATACACATGATTTTTTACTTTTGCCAAACCTTTTTTTAACCTCTGCCTCTTCACCACCTACCTGTCATTCATTGGATTGAACCTCTTGAATTTCAATCAAGAACTGGAACCACTGGGCTGTTGTAAAGGTTTTGGCCGGTAGAGACCGGTAGGGATGACTTTCAGTGTGAGTGCAGCCCTGCCAACATGGGTGACTTTGTGGTGCTCAACATGCAATTTGCGTCTTGAGTATGCGCGTGTGCTTCACTGCTCTCCATTTTGTTGTGTTTTGTTTCAGATTTGAATTCAGTCTGAACAGTACAGATAAATAAATAGGTATTATTACAAGTTTAGTCATAGTATTTCAAAACGGAGAGTGTGAAAGCGTTTCTGTTTCCCAGTGGGGGCATGACAGAAAACAATTGAGAGGCGCGGGTGTAGGCTAAGCTGGCGTGATGTTAAAATGTATGTGTCATGTTAGCGCCATAGCTGACATAGCTATGCATTCATGTTATGCTCCCTGCACTAATTCACAAGGCCAAAGATTGGACTATTTAGTGAATTGACATCAAATAAGGCAGCTAATCAAACTGTTGGCAGCATCCAAAAAGAGAGCGAAAATGTGGGGAAAGTCAATTTTTTTAATGCACTTTTCATCACCCTGTAACCCCCCCAAAAGTCTGGTCAAGCGCCTGTGTGAATTGGGAGCCCCCTTCCATTTGATTTTACGGATCAAAGAGCCTCCATGCAAGCGTCTCCGGCATGTTAAATGGACTGGCTGTCTAGCTAATGAAGCGGCTTTAAACACAGGTGTCCTCCAGCGCGTTGCCATTTCCCCTCCTTTTATTGTCTGTTTATAAGAATGTGATTATACGCCACAGATAACGGCCTCTCTCTGTATTAAGTATGCACACCGCGGCAAAAACCTCATCTCGACGTCTCCCAGCACAGACTGACAGATCGGTTCGACTCTCGTCACCTTTGGACAAAACGAGACATTTCACCGCACGCCGTATCTAAAAGATATGTGGACATCCTTTGGAGGGACATAAAAGCGTAATTGCGGCAACCGAAGAAGGGGAGGCTGAGATATCAATAAAGACCGCATCAGAGCGTCTCACTTTGCTCAGCTGTCTTTCCAGCATCGACACCAGCGGCCCCATCAGGACCGGCAAATTATTCACATGCCAATAACGGTCTGAGCTGATCACCCAGCGCTCAGCTGCGTGTGGGGAGGGGTCAGCGAGGTCCGCCGAGAGCCGCATGTGCTGCTTGTGTGCTTTTTAAAAATCCATGTGCTCATATCACAGCCCAGAGCATCGACGCCGGGCAGAAGATTGAAATATTGATTCGAGTGGCAAGACATCTCCACCCAAGTGCGTTTTGGACTTTTTGTCCACATTTGACATGACCTCAAATGGTGGCTCTCTTGCTGTCCGTCTGCTGCCCAACGTTTGTCAATCAAGTGACTTCATCTAAGTAACTTCAACCAGACCGTATCATGTATGGCCTTTAGAAGTGGGCCTGATCATGCCTTCATTGTGTCGTGACAGTTAAACGCACTGCACTACTTGGTGGCGACCAGCAGAAGCGCTGTTGATTCCGGCTCAACAATTTTCCTGTGTGACCTGACGTCATCCCGAAAGCGTTATTCTGCTAAATAGTCTTCAAAAAGAAGACATTCATACAGGACATTCGTAGGTCCCTATGAAATCCCTCCTCCACCCCAAAATTCCGTTTATTCAGTTGACATTTTTTTACAATTCATTTTTATTTATTTATTTATTTTTTACACTTATTTTACCAGCATACAGCCGTACAGTGTGTGATTTTTGGGTTGGTGAATAAAATATCTGTTAAATTTAATGCAAAAAAACCCTATTTTGGACTATTTATCTATTCATTGTCAATGAGAAAGGGATGTCGCTTAGCTAACTTTTCTTTTGGGATGTCAGCCTCTGCACACATTGATACACAATCCTCTACGAACTATAACGCCCCTCGTGGGTAAGGAACTCGTACTCACCGGTGCAATTCCAAATGCATCATTATTGTAAGCTATTTTTTATAACACCCTTATTTTGTTTACACAATTAAGACAGGATGTGGCGCACAGCACTCGTATTTTGAAGGCCGAAAGTGTGTTATGAATGTCTCTTGATGGTTAAGACGAGCTGAGAGCAAGAATAGGTACGTTCTATATTCTGCCAAGGAGGTTATGTTTTCGACGGCGTTGATCTGTTTGTTTGTTTGTTTTCAAAATAACTTGAAACTTGGATTTGGATAAAATTTGCAGGAATTGGGGGAAATGGAATATGGAAGAACTGATTACAGTGATCCGGATCATCCGGAAACAACAATGCAGGACAAGTTCCCAGCAGGTGGTAGAAAATATCAAAGACTGATCCAGATCATGGAATCATTCCGATACTATGATCCAGAATATGAAAAAATAGGGGACCTTTGGAATTTTCATCCTAGGAAGACAACAAACACCATCTTTTAACGCCGAGACACTGTGGGGTTTGGATTTGTTGTATCTTCAAAGGCTGTGGAGCTACTGTAGATCCACAAGAAACCCGCCATTACGGAAAATGCTGTTTTTGTCAATAACAACTGAACTAATATTGATATCATTATGAATCCAATTGCTAATGCTATGTTTTCATGGTCGAGGAATTTCAAATACATGTAGGACTAATATTTATGCTGTAGATCACAACATGGGGGGGAACCACGGCGCTTGGCGGAGGTCTGACACAAGAAAACACACAATCTGTGGCAGGGGTGGGCAAACGTTTTGACTCACGGGCCACATTGAGTTAAAAAATTTGCCCGAGGGGCCATCGATATATGGGTGGTCATCAGAGAGGAGGGCATACTTACTCACAGTACAACAAAACAAAAACACAACACATCAACTGCAAGTTAACACATCACATGAATCAACTGCTACGACCACGTGGGGGATAAACAACAGCTAAGCAGTAAACATAACACATAACTTAAACTGCCATTTACAAGTGCTGCAAGGCATGCTGGGTAGTCCAGTGGCAACAACAATATAAGCTATAAACAATACAACGTTGGCTATCAAGAGTATGTTAGCTTGTTTACTCCCCTCACGACCTCCTCAACATATTATGCAATCAAGCAAAAATGTGACAAAAATGGCAAAATATTGAGAGAGGACCACAAGCTACCCAGCATGCCTTGCGGCAGGACTATATGGGTATAATTTTTGCATGGGTATTTTGTGTAGATATTTATTTGTACGCACACATGGTGCAGTAGATGTGCGTCACGTGGATCGTCTTTTTGTACAAGCTACAGATTGGATATGACTATTTCCTGAGCAACTCCAGCGTGCCACAATAGCACTGCAAGTCATATTTCCGGATACAGCATTGATGTTAAAGCTTTAATGCCCGGTGGGCCAGATTAAGATGTTTGGTAGGCCTGATCTGGCCCGCGGGTCACAGTTTGCCCACCCCTGATCTACGGTGATCAAATAAGTGTAAAAAGAAAAAAAACAGAAAAAAATAAACTAAAGTGGGAAAAAATGAAATTTAGGGAAAATATAAACGGAATTTGGGAAAAAAAATCCAGGTGATTTCATGGGGCGCTATAATGGCGCCGGGTGTGGAGCCCATAAACGTCAAGCCATTTAGATCTGTTCTATTGATCTTTTAGGATCATCTCTTCAGGTTTAAAGTCTCATCTCCCTCTCTTTAGGAAATGCCAAGAAAATGTGAGCATCCTAACACCAAAACCACACTCGTTGCACTCGTTTGGGGTCTTGACTTCAACAACACCCTATGGACCTGTAAGACGTGCCAACAGTTACCATGGAGTCCATCGGACACCGAGAGAGTGCATTAGTGTAGATTTGACATTAAGGCCTAGAAATGGACCACGAGTGCACCCTTACTTGAAAGAGTGTACACGCAATTAAGCAAGAAGTCACAAGGGAGCTCATGATCCATCCCCACAATCAAGCCTGAATCGATGGAATTCAAGTCACCGTGCTTTCATGTTCCACACAATCACAGAAATCAAACACTACTTGAAAGTCTCATTGCTATCAGATCTGAACTAGGATGACCCTTGGCTCTTTCCTTCGTTCCATCTTCCATCCCCTTCATGGGGAGATGACATCTTTGGTCACATCTGACGCAAAGTTGGACCACCGCAATCAAGTCATTTCCCTTCAAATGTCCCTCTTTAGATGAGATATATTATCAGTCATTTACATCTCATGTAGCCCCAGCTCCAACATCTTGTCATAAAATGCCATCAATTTTCCCCCCGCAGTCTCCGGAGCACTTTTGGGAGAGCGCAGGAAGGCTTCCGAGTGTATAAATCTAAAATTATGTGCTGAGAGAGTGACAAGCCCATCAGTGATGATCCAGTGAACAGTGTCCCACGGTACGAAAAGGCCATCTTTGGTGAAGACGTCCCGTGGCAGCAGCATATTTCACCTCGTGGCCCACAAATCACATCACATCAGGCACATTTGGGCTTTATTGACTGGAAATCATACATCAATAGCAGTAAAGGGACCAGCAAGGGACTGGAAAGTAAGAATATCGCAGTTGTCTGCTTTTTGTCTGGATAATGCGATGCTATTTTTGCCATTTCTAGGACACCAATATATTCATATGTGGCGCCTGATGAATGTAGCTGCCACACACCCTTGAGCCCGGTGAGATTAGGCGATTAGCGAGGAGGACCATGAATCAAATACAAGAAGTCCTTCCCCATGTGGACAAGTGTACCTTGAAGATCTGTGTGGATGATAAGCCCGCTGGACCACCACATCTCCATGAAGAAATAGCAGACGCAATGGGAGGAGGGGGGTGGCGGGTGTAAGATGAATTTGTCCCCAAAGGTCAAACTGTGTCATCATGTGGATTGGGAGTTCCAGTGATGATTATTCCATGCAGCCAACACCTGACATTCAATAACCAATTGAAGTGGCACGTTTAGAAAAGATAAGTGGCGTGCGTGTTTCCTTAGGCTGAATGAGGTAGTTTGGACAAAATTGCGCATTGTGCAATTTTGTCATCAGGCACACATTGCGCGCCCAGTCATCGTGTGTGCGTGTGTGCGTGCGTGCGTGCGTGTGTGTGTGAGCAAAAGCACTAAAAGCTGCAACTTGTACACAAAAGACCACGTGTTGCTCCATTTTAGACCGTATTGGACACACATTTAGCACCAATCGGTGCGGTACGTGAGCCACATTTTAGGCACGGGGGGTCTGTTACTTTTACGCACTGAGACCACCGTGCGTAAATGAAAGCTCACGTGTTCGTGATCAATATCAATGTGCATCGCATTCATGGCTGCTTAAATGATGTGGGAACTCACGCTGCTGTTGTGGCCGGACCAGTGCACCATCGCCTGGTTGTGTGCAGAATCCCCCGACAGAGCAAAGGTGGAGGTGTCCAGGTGGGGCTCACTTTGCCTGGGGTACGAACCTTTGCCATCCTCCCCAACACGCCGGTACTCGGTTCTGTAGTTGGAAACCCCTTCGGCAGCCTCTGCACTCCTTTTAACCACATGTCTGTTTTGAACTCCCGGCATTTCGGGGTAGTTTGGGTGCATTTTCGGCGCCTCATCGCCAAGTGCCGCCAGCGTTTCACCCCACTTTGCGTTGACGCCGACGGATTCCGCTTTATCCCAGTTAAAAACTTCTCTGCCGTTTGTCAACGATTCTTCCGTTTTTTCCCACCTAATCCGATAAAACCTCCTGTCTGCTGCAGAACTTATCCCCGCCTGAGCCCCAAACTTGCCTCGGAGGGCTTGTAGCGTCAGCAGCAGGGCGCAGAAAAGCGGGAAAGTACCGCACGATCGCCACAGTCCCATTTTGCGCTCTTGTTCCAGCGAGAGTCAACTTGTCAAATATTCACGGTCGCATCTGCCATTCGAGGGTGGAGGGAGAGAGAACTGCTCTATCTTAGTCCAGGACTTGGTGAAAAGTGAAGGAAGGAGCGGCCGGGGGTGGGGGGTGTCTTGGCGTCAAGCAGGAGAGTGACTGCGTGGATGGAGAGGGGGGAGTGGGGCCATCGTTTGTGGAGTGATTGGTTGCAAAATGTTTATATCCACTGGATTGTTTTGCCTCTGTAGCTCACAAAAGTGAACAAACATCTTTTTTCCCCTCAAGGGACAATGCTGCACTTGGACATACTTTAGAGTAGTCTGTGTACAGCAGGGGGCTCACACTGCTGGAGTGAGGCTGGGCCGCATCAAGTATTCCCAAAATATATAAAAACCATAAATACATTCTAGCATCTTGCTGGGAGTGCTTCCGGCTTCCCAGCATGCCTTGCGGCACTTGTTTTTATGAACAGTTGCTGACGTTACATGTTGAGAGTGAACGTCACATCGTCTGCGAGCTACTGATCAATCGCAGGTAGTTTGTGTAGATCTCATGAACGTTTGTAGATGTGACATGAGTCATGTGACATCAGTCAGCTGACACTCACCCCATCCTCTTGGGTCGCTCTTGCTGCCCCGTGACAATGGTGAACAGACGCCTCAAACTACACGCAGGCAACACGATGCAACTTCCATCTTTCGATTATGGATCATCTCACTGAGCGGTAACATGCCAATATCATCACAACAAAAGTTATAGGGCTTTGCGTGGCGTCAGGAACTCTACTATAGAAACGCGTGTTTTTCTACTCTTCCCTTTCTTAAACTAGTATTTCATGATGAAATGCAAAATGTGGCCGTTGCTGAAAGCTTTTTAAGATGTCGCCTTGACTTGGGCTGCATTGCCTTTTGCATCATCCTTTTCACTTCTTGTACATGGGTGATGTTTGCTAGCAAATGCTAAGTGACGTGATACATGAAGTGTGTGTCTAAGGAACGCTACGTAGCTGTTTGAAGTGACATATTACTTACTTATGTACACAAGTATTGAGGAATGATGTGTCATTACCTTTATTGCATATTGAATGGAAATGCCAATCATTGGTGAATGATATCAACTACTTTGATTACCTGTATCATTGAAAGTGAATGTGAAATGCTAATCCTTCATATTTAGTATCGTACTTTCAAAGTTGGCCGGTTAGATGGGATATGTTTTATAGTAAGAGATAGATCACGTCCACTGAGAACTTGCATGCTGGAAAGGTGCATGCACCCCCGATATCCATGTACGACGTACGGAAACGCTGATATTTATTCATACGGTATATTTTCTATATTTATAGGAGGGGGTCGATCTCTGGGACTTGGTCATTTTAAAAGTAGCTCGGAGGCTGAAAAGGTAGAAGCACCCCTGACTTACTTGTTACATGTTGTGTTTTTGGGATTGTAGTTAGTGTTCTTCTAGTGACCCCTCCCCTCACTGCTAGTTCAGTGTTGGCTTGCCTTTTAAAGAGCCTCTTGCTTTAAGAAACGCGGCACTGGGGTTTTCCACAAATATAAATATAACGCCCAGGCAGCGCGGGTCAAACTAACAATACACTTTTGGCCAATAAATAAATAAATAAATAAGTGTTTTATTCATTTTCAGTGCCTAGCAAGTTTATACCGATGTTCACTGAATACTCATCCAAGTCTACTTTCGCTAACTTTGTCCTTTGAGAAGGGCTGTACTGACTTGTGTGGATTATTGTACATTATTGGTGAGACACCAGTGCTCCTTAAAAAAAAATGAATTAAAAGCCGCAGGCCTTCTGGTTCCTGGGAAACACGAGCTTTGAACTGCGAGTGTGATGTGGCGTGTTCATGTACCAGTGTGGGTAAATCTGAAAACATGCCATAGCATTCTTTTCATGTCTTTGACAAATCAATATGCTGTTTGAATGAAACCAAATGGTCCTGAAAACAATCAAAACAGCTACCGCCTCTTGTTAAAAACACTGTTACCGTGCTTTTCTAGGTATGAAAACAAAGTTTGCATCATGCGCCCATGAGACACAATCATGCATGTGTTTCAAGGATAACGTCTTTGATATGAAGACTGGAACAAACACGTCCTTGTTCCGGAGGAGAGCAGCTTACTTACAGACCAGAAACAATGGAAGCGCACAGTCTGGTCAAAGCCCCACGGCTTTACTGAGTATCTCGCTATTAACATGACTTAATATGCAAAGATCACGTTGTCCTCTCACTGGGTGCTTCATTAGGTGCTGCACAATCTAATGAGACGCTGCATAAGAGCTGTGCTCAAAATATTAGCACACAAGAAGCTGACAAATAGACAAGCCGTCGTGTGTGATAGTTCCACTCTCGTCCTGCAGGGGGCAGAAACGCACAATACAAAGTGAGGAAATACACGTCCACCACCTTTGCTAACTAATGAGTCGCGGTTGTGACTATGCAAGCCGTACCGTAAACACAATCATTTCTACGCACGAGCAGAACGCGTCTACGTCCGGTCCTCCCATTTTTCGGCAGCCACGTGTTAGGCCAGCCCATTTGTGCTTCTCCGCATACAATATACATCACACACAAGTTAGCACCCTACTATTAGCCCCCTTAGTTGTAGGGCGTAGAGGGTCATTCTCTGCAGGACAAAGACTCCCAAACATGTGCTCTTTGGAGAGGACGTGTTTAGGTGCCACCCATACCGAATAACAACAGTTGCCTTTCATATGGCGTCATCTGTGAGCCGCACTCAACAGGCATGACTAATCAACTTTTGCCAAGTCAAACTGTTACAAACATTAGCTGGCTGTGAGGGATGCCAAGCTAGCTTTGTGCTGTTTGGTTGTGGCACACTTGTTTTGTGGCCTCGTGCCTGCTTGTTATTTGTACCTTTTTCACACTTTGCGACATGCTAAGTAGCTTTAGCAGCTAGGGAAATGCCATGATAGGGTATCAGCAACCTTGCACTGCAAATACAACCACACTTGAAAGAAAACCAAATGATATTAAAGTGAGGCAACTTTTCTCATTTCAAGCAAAACATTCTGCCAGTGGGGTCAGCAAACGTTGCTTGGCTAGAATTCTAATAACTAGAATATTTCTCTTGTGATGTTTTTCCTACAATTAGTCACATAGGTAGATTTCAGTGACACGTTCATGTTACAAGGTCAGAAGTAAGCCAAATGCGCTGATTTAAATTGAGATTAAATTTGCTCTATCTTTGTTTTATCATTCGATGTGAGGACTCTTGCTTGCTAACGTGGCAGAGTTCTTGCTTCGGAGGAGACCTTTCTTCCCAGGAAAACGTAGACGCAGGGGTGGCAGACGTGTGAAGCTCAAAGCCTGTCTGCAACGTTCCCACATGGTGGTGCGGTTCCCACATAATGTTTTGCGGGACTACGAGGATTGTTTTTGCTGCTCCGTCTCTTGGCACAAGTTGGTTTGCGTTCCCCTTTTTCCTCGGCGCTACTTTCGAACAAATTCACTAACCTCGTTCGTTCTATTTAAAACTGAAATGTTCCCACACTGGGGCTGTTGCATTTGCCGTAGAAACCGTCGCTCCTGTGCATGCAATCATGTTAGCATATGCTTTCTCACAAGGCTCATTTGTTGCTAGCACCCTGGATCCGCTCGCTAGTAGCCCCGCCTCCACAAAGAAGATGAATGAGAGGACAGGAGGCTCACTCTCTCTGTTCTTTCCACTATAGAACCAATGTGCACAGACACATGCAGAATGAGCCCTCTTGTCATCCAGCCCATGTAGCACAGCGCAACAAGCAGCTGAGACGCACACGCAGCCATCCATCCATCTAGCCATCCATCCATCCATCTAGCCATCCATCCATCCATCCATCTAGCATCCATCCATCTAGCCATCCATCCATCTAGCCATCCATCCATCCATCTAGCCATCCATCCATGCATCTAGCATCCATCCATCCATCTAGCCATCCATCCATCCATCTAGCCATCCATCCATCCATCCATCCATCTAGCATCCATCCATCTAGCCATCCATCCATCTAGCCATCCATCCATCCATCTAGCCATCCATCCATCCATCTAGCATCCATCCATCCATCTAGCCATCCATCCATCTAGCCATCCATCCATCCATCCATCTAACCATCCATCTATCCATCTAGCCACCCATCCATCCATCTAGCCATCCATCCATCTAGCCATCCATCCATCCACCTAGCCATCCATCCATCCATCTAGCATCCATCCATCTAGCCATCCATCCATCCATCTAGCCATCCATCCATCTAGCCATCCATCCATCCATCCATCTAACCATCCATCTATCCATCTAGCCACCCATCCATCCATCAATCCAGCCATCCACCCACCCATCCATCTAGCCATCCATCCATCCATCTAGCCACCCATCCATCCATAGCACAGCGCAACAAGCAGCTGAGACACACACGCAGCCATCCATCTAGCCATCCATCCATCCATCCATCTAGCCATCCATCCATCTACCCATCCATCCATCCATCTAGCCATCCATCCATCCATCTAGCATCCATCCATCTAGCATCCATCCATCTAGCCATCCATCTAGCCATCCATCTAGCCATCCATCCATCAATCTAGCATCCATCCATCCATCCATCTAGCCATCCATCCATCCATCAATCCAGCCATCCATCAATCTAGCCATCCATCCATCCACCCATCCAGCCATCCATCAATCTAGCCATCCATCCATCCATCTAGCCACCCGTCCATCCATCAATCCAGCCATCCACCCACCCATCCATCCATCCACCCATCCATCCATCCATCCATCCATCCATCCATCCATCCATCCACCCATCCATCCATCCATCCATCCATCCACCCATCCACCCATCCATCCATCCACCCATCCATCCATCCATCCACCCATCCACCCACCCATCCGTCCATCCATCTAGCCATCCATCCATCCATCCATCCATCCATCCATCCACCCGTCCACACACCCATTTAGTCGAAGACAACTAAGTATTGGCACTGCTCCTCTTGCCAGTCGCCACCGTGCACAAAATAATCCCAACAACTCAAAAGAAGACTGGAAATAGTCCACAAAGTTAGGGAGATTGCAGACACGCAGCAGTGTAGAAGTGAGGGGACAAGCAAACGGGCCGGAGCACCAACGCTCGGTGTGAGGCAGGAGATGGAGGGGCAGTGGAATGCGTAGTGCCAGGATGCCCCTACACAACATTTGCATTGGAAAATAAGGGGCATTTGTGTGGAAAGTGGGGGACAATAAGTGAAATTCTACTCTATCGGCCTTTCCACCAGATATGGTGTGAACATCTGAATGACATCGGGCTGCTTGAAGGATCAACCCTCAGCTGCAAAACAGGAATCTTCTGAGCTGCGAGAAGAGGAAGACTTTGCTGCTGCTGGGAAAAAAGAGCATTCAGTGTCCTTGAAATCTGCAAGTACAAAACAAGTCGATGCGCTGACACGAGGTCTTCACCTTTTAATCTGGCGGACGACAGCGAAAGTGCTGGCCAGCGGGATCATATCTCAGCCGCTTCTCTGTACAAATAAATTGAGGTTCATACGAAGTGAAGGCTGCGGGGCAGCAGGTGCAACCGTCGCCGCTCGGCCACGCGGCAGACGGCTCACTCTCTCTGCGGGCCGTCCCCGGCGGAACGCCTCGCCAATGAGGGGGTAATTGGACTGATCGCTCTCTGTTTACTCATTATGCTGCAAAGATGAAGTGGGATGCTCCCGAATAAACCGTGGCAGGCCGGGTGTTGGAGCTTCCTCCATCAGTGTCAGCCCAAATATGGTGTGGATGGGTTGAATAATTGATCATTGCACCTGATTCATCGCGTCCTGAAGCAGTCGAGGCCACATGGAGTTTCGTACTCGGCTGCAACCAGCAGAGGCGCTTTTCAACACGTTTGCTGCCCAAAGAAAGAAAGCTGAGGTGTCTGATTAGCAAAAAACACAGGTTAACATCTGTGGCTGTCGGCACTGAAGTCTCAGCATCCAGCAGCTTTATCTACCTCTATATGCGCTTACGCTACTCACTCGCAGTGTTAATACTCCTTGTTACAACATTGGTTCTGTTGCTGCTGGGATGCGCAGTGCAGAACATCCCGAGACCACCATCAACATCCATAAAGATGCATTTTACACAACGCAACACACACTTGAACAATACTAGCATGCTGCTTAACGTCCTCTTTGGGGGAGTGTGCACGTGGGCTTCCCAGCATGCCTTGTGGGTTATACAGTGGCTTTCACTGCATAAACCGGTTGGAACATCACGCCCTCACTCTATCGTGGTTTTTCACTAAGTAGTTGGTAATCATTGCTGTTTTGTGGCTGAATACGGCCAATTTTTTAAAATGAATATTTAAGCAAATTGTACGTATTCTCGGCCTAAATTAAGCATTTTCAAGCATAAAAATGGCTTAATGAACTACAACACAAGCACAAGGCAGAAGAAGCCTGTGAATGAACGAATGAAGACGTGAATGTAGTGTTCTACCCTGGCCACAAGGTGTCGGTGTTCTGTGGGACAATGACCAGACTGCCAGTGGTGCCAAGGCATCAAAATGATCTCACAACAGGCACAATAATGATAACATAATAATCATAATCATAACACAATAACCCACCACAAGCTAAATCTCAACTCTGAACCTCCGACGTCACTTCCTGTCCCCCTGCCACTAAGGTCCGTTATGGAACACATTGACTGACACACACGAGCAGGAGTTTTGAGTTTTATTTCCGTCTTAAATTGCTTTTTTCCTCTTCTTATGTCGACTGTATTGGGTAATACGAGTTTTTAAAGCCGCCATTGCGTCACATCGATGAGGCAGTCGTCACTGCAGGAAGTGCAAGTAAATTAATGAGAGCAACAAGATATTTTTTAAATCTTTGAAATATGTCTTCTTGTTGTATGTCGTTGTGACCACTAGATGGCGGTGTTGACGTGAGTGCTAACATTGGCCTCATGAATATTTCTTATTGCATGTTATTCCTGGTGCTTACGTTAGCACATCTAGCGTGTTTCCTCCAATCTCGCTTATAAATGTTGATAATATCATCAGGCAATGCTCCTAATGCTCCTTTTGTTCCATTTTTTTCTCCATGTCCCCTCGGGGGCTACGTAGGTATGGTGACGTCATCTCCGAATGAGCTAAACCGTGAAATAGTGGCACTTTCATAGCCTACTTTAAGATGAAAGCCTGGACATAACCTGGTGGGGAGCAGGTGGGGAGTTTAGCCCAAGTTAGCCCATGTTAGCCAAGTTAGCCCATGGTGATACAGCTTTACGCTCAACACAGCCTGCTAACCCACCAAACCCGCTTTTGCCCATGTGTCCACCTATTATTTAGTTTAGAGTTTAGCGTTTGCTTGGGTTGATAACCTGGTTGGTTTGTGTTGTTGTTGTTCTGTGCAAAAAGCTCCAACAAGGTTTTGTGCTTTCCTATGCATGCTGTGAGCATGTAGTAACATTCATGATAACATGTCATACTTGTAGTATTTGGGGAACTGCATTGATGTCACATAGCAACATAGAAAGGGACGCCACACCTAGCGTCAAAAACAATAACACAGCAGCAGTGGCGGCAGCTCCAACATGTAGCGTTACCTTTGGCTATCGGCCTGAGGCATTGTGAGCGAGTGTGTGGTGAAGCTAGTCGCTAGCTGGCTAGTAGCTAGCTTCTGTGGTATGGCAAGGTGTCACTACTCCAGTAACGTAGTTCTTGGGCGTAACAACGTTAATAACAATAATAATATTAACGTGATTCATTTGCCGCTCACATTATGGAAATGGAGCCTTGTTGGCGCTTTTTGGAGTTATTTTCAGAAGGCTTTATAGGCGGAACATGCATTCTTCTGCCTCTTTTTAGCCGTTTTTATATCTGTATATAGAACACACAGAAAAGAGAAAGACGTGTGTTCATGTCCTCCATAAGGATTGTGGATGATGAGCAAACTTTTTTTTAAAAGTGCACTTTTCTTTGAAAGTGTGATTGAAACATTGTGCTGCTATTAAAGAGTGATCGGCACATTTTGAGACGTGTGCTGTCTTTTAGCTTGATATACATTTTGATCCAGTTCATTTGGAGCATACAGACAAATACTGTCCTGTCATTTAGCTTCCTGTCTAGCAAATACAGCAAAAACAGGCATTTTGCACACATAGTGGAAAAATTGTCTGTTCCGGTTAGCGTTGGACCTTCTGGAAAGGATTAATGATGCTAACCAAGGTTCCAGTGTAATTTTTATTTTATGAAAAACATAATAGACATAGAGTTTTAAGAAATAACGATGAGTCATGTAAATAGTTTACTCCCCATAGTCAATCAAAGACACGTAGTCATAAGCCAGTGCCTATAGCACGGTGGCATAAAAACTGGGGGGGGAACCAGTGTACTGCTTGCAAGCATGCCTTAATAACCTGAAGTAAACTTTGGCTGGGAGGGAGCACTGTGAAGACTGCCTTTGCATGTGTAAAAATACAAAAGAAGAGAAAGCAGATAAAAGTCTTAGTTTGTGAATGAAGAGCTCCAGTGTCTGCTGCTGGGCTGTGTTTGCACATGCAAGGAATATTCCACATCATAAATGCACGGCGCGGTAAAGCAATGAACGATTGTGTGCGGCGGTGTGGTTCACTCATGCGCTCCCTCTCTCCAGTGTAGATCATTAGCAAGATTATCAGATGCAATCATCTCATTGTGGCGGCGCATAACTCAGAGCGCGTCCTCTCCCGTGTCTCTTGTGAAGCAAACTCGAAAGCTTTCAGGACAAAATCCCATTTGTGCATCTGCTGTCTGCCTTCCCAAGCTTGTTAGTTCCAACACTTCGGTGATCCCGGTGGAGGCGCTAGCGGCAGCCGTAATGGCCATCATCCAGACAGCTCCCGCTCCCACATAGTAAGGTGCGCTCCCGCTCACGTTAGACCCACATTATTCCAAAAAATAGCATTTTTTCTTATTGCAAATGACAAAAGCCTATTTTTTTTAACATCTACAAAAAGAGGCATTTTACAGTCACAGTGGGAGGTGTCGTTTTCAAGCGTCCTCATTGTGGTGTCTTTGTGAATTACCGGAATGCCTTTTTGCTGTCAATGCAATAACACACCACATTTGTCCCAATTCTCAGGCAAACACATGCTTTCAACCCTGCGGCTTGCTCAGTGATGCGGCTAATATCATTCATAAAAACTCCATTTCCCAGGATGCTTAGAGTGCAGCTTCAGGAAGCAGTGAGGTGGACAAGGGAAGTGGAAGCTAACATCACGTTTTGAAGCTCTATGCAGCGTTCTGTGACACATCTTAAGTAGGTTTGATCACGTGTAGAATTAGCACATCTTCTGTTTGGACTGCTCAGACCGCCAACGGTCCAAAGGCTGGCTTTCAAAAGGTTAGCTCAAGCTAAATGGCTAATTTGCCTGGAGACAAAAGTGACAACAAGAGCAGCAACGAGAGAAAGTGTGTGATGAAGGAATTATGAGCGTTCAATTGTCAACTTTAGGCTGAATCCCAATTCTACCCCTGAGCCCTTCCCTGTCGTCTTAGCCCCACCCCTTAAAAGCTAGAGCCAAGGGGAAGAAGCCACTAAGAAATGGGAGGCTACTTGATTCGCATGACGTCATCGGCCTTCACCGCTTGCTGGCTGTGACGTTGGCAGACGAGACAATGAAATTGTTCATAAGAAATGTTTCCTTCCATAAAGTCCTCACCACACCTTTTGGAAACAAGACAACCAGCGATGTTGGTAATGCGTTACAAAGGAACGCGTTACTCTTCCATAACCATTTTTTCAGTAACGAGTAATTTAAAGCGTTACTATTTCAAAACAAGTAATCTGATTGAAGTTACTTATCCAAAGCCACTTTGTGTTACTGTTTTTCAACAAATAGAAAGCCATCATTGCCGCTGTGACGGCGGCGAGTGACGTTTGTCAACAACAATGGCGGCAGGAGGGAGCTCGGCTTTTGCTAGGTGGAAATACAGTCACTACTTCGAGTTAGTGTCCAACAAAGATAGGAATATTACGGTTCGTTGTACGCTCTGTCCTGGAGACAAACTGTTATCTGCCTTCAATAACACAACATCAAACTTGAAGAAACATTTGGACTCGCCGCACGGCACAGTCAAGCTCACAGAAACTGAACTTCGGTGGAAAATCAGTAAGTGGAGGGGAGTTGAAGAGGTTGGTTGCGCGGTACATCGTGGAGGAAATGTTGCCGCTAAACACGGTTGACACACCGTCGTTTCGTGCCATTATACAGAAGATCCCCACTACTGTCACAGCCGAGCTTCCGCACAGAACATCATTTTCATCCTATCTGGAGCACGAGTATGCTGAAATGGAACGTAATATCAAGACTGCGATGAATGATGTCGAGTTTGTGTCAAATACTGTTGATATTTGGACGTCGAACAACAGAAGTTATATGGGAGTGGTGCTCCACTGGATCGGTAGAAAAATTATTACATTTATATATTCCATCCATCATTTTCTATACCGCTTATCCTCATTAGGGTCGCGGGGGCATGCTGGAGCCTTTATTTTTTTTACATTTTCATAAAACACATGTCCGAGTTAAGCTGATGGCAAGTGAGACTTCTTAAATAAAAACATTCATTTTTGATTTTTTATTGAAGTTCAACATTCTATATCCATTGCTGATGTTGCACCAATAAAAATAGTGTTCATAAGACTTGTTGTCGTTCTGTGGTGAAGAGTAGTGCTGCAGGCAGCAGCTGTAAGTAACTGAAAAAGTAACTAGTAATGTCATTTAGTTACTTTTTGAATAAAGTAATCTGTAAAGTAACTATGTTACTTTTTAGTTCAGTAATTAGTAGTCAGTAATCAGATTACTTTTTCTTAGTAATCCTCTTAGTAGTCCTCTTACCTGCACTGTTCAGCACTGTTGAACTGGTCGTTAACTTATAGACACCTGCGGCTTATAGACACCTGCGGCTTATAGACAGCTGCGGCTTATAGACACCTGCGGCTTATAGACACCTGCATCTTATAGACACCTGCGGCTTATAGACACCTGCGGCTTATAGACACCTGCAGCTTATAGACACCTGCGGCTTATAGACACCTGCGGCTTATAGACACCTGCGGCTTATAGACACCTGTAACTTATAGACAGGTGCGGCTTATAGATGTACAAATCTTTTTTTCTCTGTAGTGGGTGGGGCTTACATACTGCTGTGCTCTGTTTAGGGTATAAATTAGGGTAGTTTTACAATCATAGTTTGACATCAGAAAACAATTGGAAATGCATAGAAATGATGAATGAACATTTAAGCTTACTTTTACCCTCATTGAAGACGTGACTGTCCCCAAAGACACGATGTGGCAGTGAGCACAACCACCACCACCTTCCTGTTTTGCCATGAGTTGTTTCTTGAATTCAGTGGTATTTCTCACCTCAATTACCCACAACGGAGCCAAAGAAAGTTGCAAAAAAGAAGGCAAGAAAAATTGAATTCATGAAATAACCCAGGAAGGTGGTGTTGGAACAGCAGTCCTTAGTGGTGTCACAAGACAGTCAGTCACTCAGGTCACCAGACGAGACGATACGTGAGATTTGGGTACGAGCCAAGAGGAGATTTTAACCTTACTTTGAAAAAACATACAGTGAAGAAGTATTTTTAAAATATGATACTGTAATATATTGTAATCCACTAATATCATTTCTACTACGTTGCACTCTTGTGTACTCCATACGTGTGTATGCTCACTGTGTTCATGCTGGTGTCCTAGGAACAAACACACCAAGGTGCTGAAAGCAATGCACAGAGTGAACCCCCTTCCTGACAAACACGCATGCACATGCCAATATATTGATTATCCACTTCATTTTCATTTATTGTGTGATGAATTCGTGAATGTATTATCTTCCCAGGCTCAGTGTCCACGAGACACTTTTTAGTTTAAATTTAAATGTCACGAGATCTTGTAGTCTTCACTGAAGGTAAACGCAACCTTCAGTGTTCATTTGTCCCGTTCATTCGTCATTCGAATTGTTTTACGCGTGCAAAACTATCATTATTAAACTATACAAACGTGTTTCGTGTTAACATTTTTGATGACTTCTTAGCCGGGCAACGTAAATTCTGGTACCGGTTGCCATTTTGTTCGCTAGCTAACAGGATGCTAAAAAGGAAGGACGTTTTCTGATTAAAAATTCTATACCCTAAGAATACAGATGGACTCCCACATAACAAGACACGCGCCACATTGTACGCAAAGCGAGGCAAAATTGGGCTGTACATTTTCGACCGTAACCAAAAAAACACGCTAACTGGGACAGACGCTGGCCGAAGTTCCGCTGTGCTCAGATGAGCTTATTTTCCTCCTCCTCAAAATATGAACTCCTTGGAATCTTGCATCAAGGATTTGATGACAACTTGGAAGTGACTTTTATAGTCTGGCTGTGGGAGCTTCTGCATCTGCGCTCATGTTCATCAAGTCATTGCTGCCATTTGGGGACTCAGCACATCACTAAGTCATATGCAAGGGGGGAGGAAAAAGCCACATACTCATTATGCATAACAACGTCATTCTTTTAAGGCAATACCGGTGCACCCATATTAGCATTACAGCCCCCCACTGCTGCTTAACAATGGAAATGTGCACTAAATAGTGAAGCTTATTTCTGCACACACGTGAAGTGGAAGCTCTAAAGTTGGTGTGGAACTTCACCATCATTTGCGCCTTTAAAGGTCCCCTATTATGCAAAAGCGACGTTTTAATGTTTTTCTTAAAGCACTAGAGCCTGTTTATGAGCACCAACACCTCGTGTACCCATCCGCCATTTCACGGAGAACGAAACAGAACAATTCGATACGATTCAATACGGTGTACAAAGGATATGGGGACATTTGTTGATGAATCCTACATTATAAATGAAATAGAGAAACCGAGTGTATAAAAAAAACACATTACATTTTATGTAAATGGGTATCAATTTGGGAAATGTGGACCATTGTTGTATTGCAAAAATGATATGCAGTTAGAAATCTCACCATTTTTGCATGAATAAGTTTTTGTGAGCAGTGACTTGTCCCACTTACTTAGATGGTTCTTGAACACACCGATAGACTCTGATACTTGATTTTTACCCTTTTTCTTTCACCCTGTGTTTGCTCCCAAATGCTGACACTGTGGGAATGCATAAAGGTAAGATTTGGTGACCTTATTGAGTGCTGATGTGTATATTTGTGTGGTGCACCTCTTTGAAAACCAAAGACCAGGCTGGTACTGGTGGATGGTGGCTCTATATTAATTTAGTGCTGTTAATTTCATGTTGTTCCTGTCTTAGTTTTACACAATGCATAATAAATAAGATCAATTATGTCGCTACAATGTATGTATGTTTTTGCTGATGTGTTGAAAATCGTTCGCGGTGACTAGCTAGCACGTTGCTAATGCTATTAACGTCCCGTGTGGTCTTCAGTCATGCTAAGCTATGAGCATGCGCGACAGTGGTTTCGCCAGCAGCCCAGGCTGGCGCATTGTTTAAGAGACGGGCTGTCAAGCGGTTGCTAGTCTTGCGATACCTGGTGCATGTCTCTACAATCCATTCATCTAAGGATTTATGGTCGATTCGTATCCACCCAGGAGGCTGCTACCGGTGCAGCCCCATCGCTCGCTTGTCAAACCGTCCGGTCGCATCGGTTTATCCTTCACAACCCTACAAGCTACTAACATTTTTGTCAAATTTTAGTGTGTTTAGGTTTGCACTTGGCTTTTCTAAATCATTGTGCATGTATGTTTTCTTTTCAGGGTCCAGTCCAGACCTGAAGAGACGGATCCAATATCCCAGCAAGCAGGTAAGGAGGAACATCTTGTCATGTTACTTTTTGTTCTGAGCGCCTGCCGTTCTTTTGAACTTGTCACCCATGATGACCACGCTTTCCACCCGCATGCTGTGTAAATCCATCCATCATCTATTTATTCAGTATCCCCCCCACGTACAGTCCAGCGGGTATAGTACAGCCAGCAATTACATTCTGACAAGTACAATCCCACAGCTCAGCTGTTGACTCGCACACGGTAGCGATGTTAGCATCAGTGGTGTTTGCTGAAGGTGAGAAAATGAAGGTTGGTAAAAAAAAAAAAAAAAAAAATGAAATTATCACTTCTCCTTGTTAGCTTGTTTGTCTGCAGAACTTTTCTACTCCCACAAGTACCGCCCCCCCCCACTCACACACACACACACACAGTCAGGGTAAATGCAAGACACTGTCGTGACAAGCTACTGTACGTCTAGACTGCGTTTGGTTCGGTTAAAAGCAACTCTGATGCACGCTTCTTTTGGTCACATGTGAACGCCATCATCCGAACCCACAGTGACGCCCAAAGATGCCAATGACATGACCACACATGTATGGAAGACACCCAAATCAGCCTCATTGATTCAGCCATGGCCATAAACCTTGGCATCTTTGGCAAAAAACACGCCAGTACTTTTGGCCATGACTGTAGGTGTCCACCAGACAAGCGGACAAGAACCAGAGACACGGGGGTAGTGTCAAAATGACTCCCTCCCTCTGTGTGTGTGGCAATGGCACTCTTTAAAAGTATACTATGCAGTATAATATGCAGGATCTAAAAATAACATATGTATTCCACCCAGCAGACGGCATTTTGGTTTGGAATACAGCAGTAGTTCGGTTTTCATGATTCATTTCTTGTAAAAAGGTCAGACGAAAACCGAAACGTAAAGAAAACAGAGGCAATTTTTCCCGTAGGGAATCATGTAAATGCAATTATTCTGTTACAGACAACCAAAAATATTACCAAACAATACATTTTGTAGAGAATAATTGTAGTTTACATGCAGAAGGAAATGGAAAGTAATAGATGGAACTTATTGTGGATGCGGACTTCCTGGACATCCTGCCAAGATGGAATTGAGTAGTGGTTCTCCACGTCTTTATCAAAGTGTATGCTGGCACTCACAACCATAAAAGATGCTTTGTTTGGGCACTCGAGTTCACTTTTTTCAGAAATGAATGAATAAATGATTGTTTGGTTCTATCGTTAGTCAAAGCGTATGAAAATCCAAGTGATATGTCATTGACTCTTATATCGTGGAAATTCATTTATCACGGTCGGGTCTGGAACCAATTAACCGCCATAAAGGGGGAGTGACGGTACATTTAATACGTGTGTGATATTGTATGAAAACCAAGACAGTGTACGAAAACCAGGGCAAGATTTGAATTGAAGAGAATGTGTGACAGTCCCTGACCTCATCCAGGCCTGTACTTCTGGCCAACAGGTAGCAGCTCCATTAATGCTTCATGAACATGTTTATGTATCGCCACTGGAGACGCAGAGCGCCATCTGTTATCAAACGTATGTGATCTGACGATACCAGCTGACTGTTTCAAATTGTTACACAGAAGGTTAGTTTGATGAACTTTAATCCCACTTGAACCGTATCCAATTTCTCAGTGTAATTCTGCAAACTGTGGCAGCAGCAGGCTGTTTCTCCCCCCGCCCACCGGGCCCTCCCTCGAGGGAGAAGACATGCTAGCGCCTTTTTCATCCACTCAGTGGAGTCTGCCATTGTCAGGCTTGAGATGAAGCTGGAGTCCAATCTGTAAAGGAATGCGTAAGTGTTGTAAGACTGCAGCATGATTGCATTACGCTACACCGAGGAGGTGAAACAATACAGTTCCAGCTGCTGGTTGGCTTTCTTCAACAAACGCAGCATTCCAGGCACTCCTGTAGCTCATTTCATCACAATGCAAGCGATGCACGCTCTCGGGACACTTCAGTAATCATTTTAATAAGGACATCTCATTTCCTTTACTGTGGTAAGAACACTCACAATGCTGGATGGATGGATGGATGGATGGATGGATGGATGGATAAATGGATGGATGGATGGATGGATGGATGATGCATGGATAAATAGATGAATGGATAAATGGATGGATGAATGGATAAATTGATGGATGGATGAATGGTTGGATGGATGGATAAACAGATGGATGGATGGATGAATGGTTGGATGGATGGATAAATAGATGGATGGTTGGATGGATGGATGGATGGATGGATGGATAAATAGATGGATGGATGGATGAATGGTTGGATGGATGGATAAATAGATGGATGGTTGGATGGATGGATAAATAGATGGATGGATGGATGAATGGTTGGATGGATGGATAAATAGATGGATGGTTGTATGGATAAATGGATGGATGGATGGCTAAATAGATGGATGGATGAATGGATAAATGGATGGATGGATGGATGGATGGATGGATGGATGGATGGATGGATGAAGAGAAATTCACATTCCCAGCAGCTCTGCAAAAATGTCATAATAGACTTAATCACTTCATCCCAAAATAAAACAACCAAGGCAAGACAGGAGAGATAAGAAAAGAAAAGAAAAATAAGAAATAAAATTAACATAAATAAATACGTTTTTGGTGCAATAACACATAATAAATAATAGCAGTACATAATAAATAATAATAATAACATACAGTAATAATAATAATAATAAGACATAATACATAATGAGGGAATAAGTGCAGTCCTGTGTGTTTTTATGGGCCCCCCCTCCATTGTGTTGAAAAGCTGCATGGCATGGGGGAGGAATGATCTGCTCAGTCTATCAGTGGAGCAGGACGGTGATAGTAATCGGCCACTGGAACTGCTCTTCTGTCGGGGATGATGCTGGTTGTCCATGATGGAAAGGAAAGGAGCCTCCTCAGTGTCCTTTGCTCTGCCTCAGATGCCAGGCTGCCCAGCTCAGTGCCAACGGCGGAGCCTGCCTTCCTCACCAGTTTGTCCTTCTTCTTGAGGCTGCTCCCCCAGCACACTAGTGCATACAGGGGGGCACTAGCTACCGCAGTCTGGCAGGATATCCGATATGCCGGTATTGTCTGATGATAAGAGTCGGCCAATATTATCGGACATCCATAATAAAAATGTTTATATATTGTTTATATAACTATCTAGTACATATTAACTGTAGAACTTTATGTTACTATAGTTTTGGTTTTAGCCTTAAAACACAAAGACGGGTCTCAAAGTGGAGGTTTTTGGAAAAAAAGATATATATTATTTGCACCCATTGTCCTAGAATGTCCTATTTGAATAAGAAATAAATAATAATAATAATGCATATCAGAAAATGCAGGAGGCAAGTTTCCCTGACGGTGTGCAATTTGGATGATTTGGCCTTTTTAATGCTCCATGTGCCAAAACTGTAGTTTGCAGCTCTCATTATGATGCAGTGCACTGCAGCGACCGTAATAAACATATTGTCCGATGAACACGTTGGCATTAATGTTTTGGAAAGGCGGGCATGTTATTTGGCTGTGCAGGTGAACCTGATGTTGTCTGTGAGGATAAATGACCGCTTTGCTGTTGAATGTACGAATGGATTATTTGTAAGACTGACTTTCTACAATTGTGATGCCTTCTTGCTCGGCTGCTTCCTGTCTTGAGGGCACGGCTGCTGTTTAGAATGTCAGCCCATAATGTGGGAGTAGTGTAATGTATGCAAGCAAGTAACAATAGCAGCAGATTACATTACACGGGCACATCGCCTTCACTCCCTGTTAGCCTTAGTGGGATGTTTGGCAGATTTATTACTGTATAACATGGAAAATTAAAAGGGCGAGGGCTACGTGTGGGGAATAGGAAGTCATTTTAGAAAGTGCTTCCTTCCCTTCACAGGCACCATAAACAAGTAATGGTTGTATCAGTTTACTGTCCTGATATATTTTATGCTGACAAGAGAAGAGCCTCCTCCACCCCAGTTATGGATTTGATTCCACGTTGGCATTTGGGTTTCCTTGCACTGGAGTGGGATTCCTTGCAGCTTTTCCTGTTCCTGCTGAAAGGAAAATCGATACTTGCAGCGAAGCCTCTGCAACCTTTTTCTGAAATTTCTAAATGAACACTTTTGAAACTGGTCCAAAGGTGACGTGATCTCTGCTCGCTCGCTTTGCTGGCAGCCCATTGCTGACACACGCACACACACACACACACACACACACCCACCTCTCTTTTGTCTATCCATCTCCTTTCAAGTCCATTTGCACCTCCCTCTCCCAGCCCGTGTATCTCCTTGTCTTCCCCCCACCCGTCTCCATCCCATCTCACCCCTTTTGAAGTTGGAGACAGCTCCAAATCCAACGTGGCTTTTTGGACAGCCGGGGGAGAGAAAATGTCTCAAAAAGAGCGGCTTAAGTTTGGGAAGGGGAAAGAAGACGAAGTCAGTTGTGAATAGTGAGATATGATGTTCAGCTTCACCAGGGTTGTATGAAGATGTATTGTCCACATGCACACACGCACACGCACACACACTGGATGGGAATAATTAGGAAAGAAATGGGAATATGCATGTAGAGATATGAAGGAGTGGAAGGGAAATGAGAGCAAATGTTGTCCATCCGGATGTTCTGTAGCTACCGTATCACAATCACACTCACTGCATTGGAAAGGCTGTTTTTGATCCTATCGTCGTCATCCTAAGGGTGTCATGTTGCATACGCTGCCCATCAGCCATAAAAGTGTAAAAACCCGTAAGATTCTGCTGAGTAACGATGAGCATGGACAAAAACAACCTCCGTGAGAGAGAACCGCTATCCCAGGGGTGTCAAACTTATGCCCCGGAGGGCCGAGACTCTGCAGGTTTTCTTTCCAGCCGGTCACTAAAGCAGGTGATTTTAATGATCAACACCTCCTATTTGAGGGAAGGACCTCATCAATTAAATCACCTGCTGGAGAAACTGATCGGAGCGAAAACCTGCAGGGTTTCGGCCCCCCATTGACACGTGCGTTATCCAAAGCTGGTCGTCGGAAATTTTGAACATTTTTGTTTGGAAGTTTGGAATGGCTAACGCCATCTGTCAGCGTCTCGACACGGAGTGCATAAGCCTTCAGCAGGGTTGGGCATCGAGCATCCAAGGAAATCGGGACTAACATTCCGATTCTTCTGGAATTGTTAATTTTTTAAAATTTAGATTCCTACTTCTGGTGATCTGAAAGACATATTTATATGCCATTACGTTTTTTTGCGCAAGAGGCAAAAAGAGGTGATGTCGCAACTGCACACTAATGGATGTCACTTTTAGAGCAGTTTTAAGCCATAAAAGCGACCACAAGGTGGCAGAAGTGCATTAGATAAGAGCTCAACATGTGAATTTCAAAGGAAAAAACATTCATGACAGCAAGGAGGAAGTGGAAGAACGTGGGGCAGTATAGCGTGCAGAAGGACATATTGAAGGGAAATTTTAATGCAGCCACATGCACATGTGTGCGCACACGCACAGTTCAGTTGCAAATGTGAAACTTGCAAATAGCTGATGGTGTCATATTTGTAAATAAACTGGTATTTGGATGTTTTTTGTGTTGTTTATCTCGGTGGAATTGTTTAGATATTTCATCTGTCACCATCCATCCATCCATTTTCTATACCGCTTCATCCTCATTAGGGTCGCGGGGGCATGCTGGAGCCTATCCCGGCTGACTCCGGGTGACAGGCGGGGTACGCCCTGGACTGGTCGCCAGCCAATCGCAGGGTCATCTGTCACAAAAACAAAAAAGCAAAAAAAAGCAAAGTTAAGCTTGAAATGTATCTTTTCACAAAAAGCTGCTCTTCTCCCTTTTTTAGTCAGGGACCGATATTTTCCTGAGCAGTCAGTTAAGTCAAACAATAAATGTCACCCATCTTATGCCAACATTGAAGCAGCAAAAAAAAGTATACTTTATACTGCGAATACGGTGGCCAAATCAAATATCCAGCCAACGTAAGGGTGTGTACATATTCATAGTCAAACGACCTGACGCTAACGCTAGCTTTAGCCAGGAAGTTGACCAGACCCGTGTTAAGTGTTGTAAGTTGTTTGAGATTAGTAGGAAGTCATGGTTCAGTAACATGGTTGACTTACTCTCTGTCTATTCTGCACCATAAGACACCCTCCAACACATCAACAGGATATGTGTCATTGTTTTTTCACCAGATTTTCAAAATAAACTCCTATGTAAAGAGACGTCTAGGTTCAAATTCAATTATATTTGATATTTATGTGCTGGTTTAAAATAGCCCTGGAAGAAATTCATAGTAAAGTCATTCATCTCATTTTAAAAAGTCATGGAGCTTTTTTGACCCTACCTCTGAGAAGAATAGGAATCGAGAATCGTTAGGAACTGGAATCGAAACGAGGAATCGGAACCGGAATCACTGAACTTCAAACGATGCCCAACCTTAGCCTTACGTAAAGGTCAAGTTTGAGAGGTTTGTTGTTGTTTGCGTTTTTAATATAAGACGTGGTTAACTTCTTTTCACACTTGAAAAAAAAAACAAAGAAATCCGTGAATATGCTTATGAGCGAATGGCAGTAGGCGGGGCTTGACGCTTGTCTAAGTTATTCCTGATTAGTGCACTTTTGATGCCAGGAAGCTGAGTCATTCTGGAGCTTATCATCCTGTCGGCGTACGTACATAACTTTCTGTCTGACTAATAAAATGTAATTAGAACGTTAGAAATCCATCAGCTGCACAACAAAGACGCTTTAATAATGTATCTGCTTTCCAAAGAAACAATGACAGTCCATGAACAATGAGGTAAAAACTGGAAAGGTGTATGCGCGTCATTATCTTCCCTCCCCGCCTTTAATAGCATGCATGGGATGTGACTAATGGCGGCGAAGGCGAACGCCAGGAGACTCACTCGCCACTTATTTCTTACGTCTCATTTTGAAGGCCGATCCGCCGCGTTTACAGGCGGCGCCATGAATCTCGTCGTAAAACTGTGCAGGGAAGGAGCGAGAAAGACATTATAAAAGTTTCCTCGCCGCTCGCTGAAGTTCTCCCAAGTAGAAATGCAATGCATCCTTGGTTTGTTTTAAAGCCGAGGTTTGTTTAAGCCACGATATGGAAATGCATGACTAAAGGTGGACTTGTGCACGCCGTGTGCTGCCATAAATCAATGTTGCTGTTGCATTACAAGCCTGCAGGTTGGGTGTGGACACTTGATTGGGTATGCCTGCACCTGCATGCAAATTCTTCCCTTCCACAGATAATCACGCTCAGTTTTATTTCCCTGCACCCCCACCCATCCCACCAAGGGCCACATACTGAAACATGAACGGATTTGGGGGCCACGTCTTCACCTTTTTGCTGACTCAATACGTTGCGTGTGTAAGTGAATTATGCTGAGCGGTTAAACATACCTAATTCCTTCATGTTCAAATGTATGTGGTGCCTTAGGAGTGTTTCGTCTTGAAGACAGATGAAATGATAGCTGGTCTTCTTGGTGGCGGTGTGGTGACTAATGAGCGCATTTTCTAAGCAGCACCAGCCTGCAATTTGTTTCAGGACTGGATGCACTGGCTATGTTAGAAAGCCCACGATCGTGCATGTTTATGTTCTTTATGCTTCACTAATAATGTTTTTTTTCAGGCGTTGTGGCCACTTACAACTAACTGGGACTTAAGTGTATGACAGACGCTTATTTTCTATTCTTCTTTTCACACCTGTCCTGTTCCCGGATGTTAATGCTCTACAAGAATGCATCGAGGTGATGTTTAATAATGTTGTTAGCGCTAGCGGGACATCATCTCATGCTATAGCGTTAAGCCGCGTATGGAGTTAGTTTCCTTTATGTTTACTTGCTTAGTTTACTTGCGCTGTTTTACTGATTATTCTTTGTATCACAGCAATAATCCCTAACACGAGCTACTGTTGCGGCTGTGACCCACGCCAAGCTCAAACTATGAACCACCGACGTCACTTCCTGCTTCCTCCTTCCCCCACTCAGCTCCCAGGATGGTAAGTATAAATGACTGTGGAGTTGCTTATCCTTCAGTTATTGTTTTAAATGGGCGTATTAAGGGAGCTTTACAGCCTTGTCGCTATCGTGGAATAGTGTTTTGAAGACATTATGTAAACAAGACATGTTCTTTTTGTCTTATTTCTTTCCCTTTCCAAAGTGCATTTAAGCTGCACTTGCAAAGACGAGTCAAAGGAGCAGTGATTAAAAAAAAGTTGGCGCTGCGAAATGCGATATCTAAAAGCTCTTGTGGAGTGTAAGATGTGAAACCAGTCCCGATATGAACAAAATAATAACTACAAAACTGCAAATCTGGAAGAGATGCCGGGCTTCGCTGTGTGCACGCGCCGCCGTTAAAACTGTTAAACACACACGTCATTTTCAATGCTTTATTAACACAAATGAGACTGAATTTGTATCAAAATAGGCTATTTATGACAAAAGCAAAGACATTCTATGTAAAAAAACGTATGCTACGCAGCAGCCATGGGCACCCCCATGTGGTCAGAAGGCTACAATCTTGATCACATGACATTTTCATGCGATTTCAATCGAATCATCGACTATTCTAAGACACCCTTCTTTTTTCCCTTCATTATGTCTCCAAGGCTTGAGGCAGACTCTTCTGACGGCAGTGCGTCAAAGAAAAGGAAAGTGAAAAGGGAAGTGAAATGAGTAAAAATTCTTTATTTATAAAGATAAAGATAATTATTTAAAGATAAATAAAAAAAGAAAAAGAAGTGAGTGAAAATTGAAAATGAGAAATTGGAGAAAATCCGATCAACAATGGCTGCATAGCCGCCCAATCACCACGCCTATCATGAAGGACAAAGAAGGTATCGTTGAACACGTGAGAGCATCTGCTCCTATGAAACGGACAGTGATAAGTAAGCAGTGTAGTGGTTTCATTATTGAGACTTCCTCTTACGTTGCCGTCATAGGAACGAAACTGGTATGTCGAGTGAGGATCTCTTGCATGCTCATCTTTGTGTTTGTCGTCCCCTGGTGTCCCGGAACTTGAAAGCATCATTGCAGGCAGCAAAAGAACCTTCTTAGTCACGCTTGCACATGTCAATCTCCAGCTAATATCCGTGTAACGTTCTAAATGACCAACATTAAATGTGCCTGTGTTGCAGCCCACGGTGTAGAAGACACTACTTCTACTTCTACGCCGGCCTTTGGTGTTGACCCCACAAGGATGCCTTTGCGATGTTTTACTCGTGACTTTAGTGCGACTTTACAAGTGTGCCATTAGTCCTGTGAAGCCGTCTCATTTGGAGAGGAGCTGCAGGTTCCGTCTGGCATTCAGCTCCCCCCTCCAAGGACACATGATGGGGGCTCTCGCTCACCATGCAGGTCCTCCTAATGGACACGTACTGTAGCCTTCATCCCGGGAGAGCGCTGGGACTGTTTTCAAGCACTCCAAATAGATGCATGCAAAAGCATCATGTGCAGCTGATGCTCAACAGGGCTGCCTGTGCCACAAATGCTCAAATGTATGCTTGACATTTGGGACAGATGTGACTTATATGTCACAAATACAGTGGTCTCTCGTTTATTGCTGTTATTTGGTTCCAGACCCAACTGCAATAAGTGAATTTTCCTCAAAGTAGGATTCAATATTAATGTATGGAATATTTTTGCAGTTATGGCATAGAAAACCTGTTTACGCGCTTCTAAATAAGGTTTGACATGATTAGAACTCTCTAGATATGAAATAACACCCCTATAGTCACCTTTACACTCCTATTACCCAACATAGTCGATATAATCAGAGAAAATATGACTTATTAGACATAAATAAGATAACATAGACTCACATGTTACTTCCTGCTGTGGCTATTGTCTCATCAATGCAATGTAGTGGTGGTTTTCCATGGCTTTACACTCGTGTTACCCAATACAGCAGACATAATAAATAAGTAAATAAGCCATTTAAGACGTAAATAAAACTCCTGCTTGTGTGTGTCGTCAGCAGAGGCAGAGCCAGAAATATTTGATTGGGGCGGCCAAGGTGAGACCCTCACTCCCATGGGGGTGGTGATAAGTCAATACCTGAAATGTCTAGACGCCAGTGGCGTGGCCGGAGAGTGACCAGGGGTGGCCACCCTGTAGCTCCGCCACTGCTGTTGGAGCGTCTATTATAGCAATTAGTGGCTGAGCCGTGTGCCGAGGACGTGTTGTCAATGCTTAGTTTCTGGATCCCTGGCGGCCAAACCCTCGCAGGGCATGATGCCAAAGTGGATGCTGATGCCAAATATTAGGACTAAAAGAAATAATTGTTCATGGTTCATGGTTCATGGTTTTAATTCATCTTGAACATGCATATAAGTCAAACAGTAGCACATCACATAATACAGTCTTTTATAATAATGTCATAATAATGTCTTTTTTTCTTGAATCTTTCAACTTTATTCTACTAAAAGGACATCATTTTCCTCATAAAATGCTGCTCACAAAAATAAAGGGAGCACTTAAAAACGACACAATGTAAGTCCAAGCCAATCACACGTCTGTGAAATCAAACTTAGGAAGCAACACAGACTGACAATCAGTTTCACCTGCTGTTGGTGGCCAGCAAGACACCCCCAATAAACAAATAAATACAAATCCTAAATAAAATAATACATAAATAAATGTTTGTGTGATTTAGAACAAAGTATTTCATAAGAATATTCCATTGATGCATGTTATTTTAGTGTTTTTTAGCAGTGTCTTATGTTATTCTTGTAAAATTACGACTTTTTATTGTTAGATTACAACCTTTTCTCTTAATATGTTCACTTTATTCTTGTAAAATGACGACTGATGTTTCCATTTTTGCTGCTTTGCTTTGTCTTTTTTGTTGCATTTTTGCTGTTAGTGTCTGAATTCCTAAAACTGCTTTCTAGACTCTTAAAGTCTTACCAGTGAATCTTGTGTTGCAAAAAGGAGAGTCCAACTCTGCTGTTGAAGGTTCCACATGAGCGCTACCATTGCTCCACCACAGGACTGTACAGTGGAGCTAATTGCATTGACTGTGAATTGCACTGCATTGCAATACACTGTGTTGGTGGAAGGCAGGCGTTTTTGTGCTGTCTGTGCTGCTTGCGCAGAAATCCATGAATGCAGACTGAAGGGCTTCCAATAAGCACGTCAGAAGACTGCTGCGGCAGGCTGAAACCCCCTGAAGTGTTTTCACACGTACGTTACGACACCAAGACACTGCAGCGTGCGATCTGGAATATACGTTATTGACGGTAAAGCAGCTTGCAGTGAGGTTTGAATTTCTGGTGGTTGATAAAATTATCTTTATGTTCTCATAGAAGTAACTTCCAAATATACTTGTACTGTAATCTATTACAAAACTCTCAAAAGTGACACACTCCATAAGAATAGCAGACACACTGTGCTAAGATCGTTGTCTATCCTGTACTTCTTACACTCTAAAGTGTCATATTTCCTCAAATGTCAACACTCATCAGCATTTTAAGACCAGTTGAAAAGTACCAAGAATGTACATTTTGCACTGTTGGAGCTCAAGGAGGTTCTAAGTAGAACTTCAAAATGTAAAAACAAGAAATGGGAGTGAGACCAAAAAGCAATTCATTGCAAACAAGCATTCAAGTGAAATAGTGAAATAACACCATAACCCCCAAAACACCTTTACAATAGAAATCAAATGTATAAAAGGAGTGAGTAATGAGTAGATGTGCCATTCTTGTTCATGAGGTGAAAAATGGCTTTGGGCATGCTTGATGCCAGCGTTCCCAGGAGGCTGGTGGGAATGTTGCTCCACGTGCTGAGGATGGCTTCACTGTCTGCAACTCATGTCCACTTTTGTAAATCCATCCCCAGATGTTCTCCATTGGATTTAGATGAGGGGAACACGTGGGATGGTCCAAAAGAGTCAGCTTATTCCTTTTTGTGAAGTGCAGCGTTGTCCTGTTGAAAAAGCCAGTCATCACCACACAGACGAGGGCCTTCAGTCATGAGGGATGCCCCCTGTGAAATCGCCACGTAGCCGGCTGCCGTTTGACGCCCCTGCACAACCTGAAGCTCCATTGTTCCATTGAAGGATCATGGTGATGGAAAACATCTCAGGTGGGATCTTCTTGTCATGCCAGCAACGTTGGAAGCCATCAGGACCGTCAAGGGAGAATAAAACTTTCTTCCACCTTTCAATGTCCCATGTTTGGTGCCCTCCTGCTAATTCCAATCTTGCTTTTTTCTTCTTAAAAGTCTTCTCTGGCAGATGGTGTCTGATGGTTATTGGACTGCACTCGGCACCAGTAACAACCTTCATTTGGACCAAAGATAGTCCCGTCTCTTGATGGACAGCCAATGGGATCCTCTGGCTCATTTTTCATGAGCCTCAGGATGTATTTGAGAAGTTAGGGATGAGTGTCTTCCTGTGTCCAACCTCAGCAGCAATGGTGGCTGCCAGAGAGAGGCCTTGCTTATGCAGCTCAACAATCCCACCGCCTTCAAAGAGAGAAAGCTGTTTTGCCTTTGCCATCAAGAGATCATGACAGTGGGAATACCTGACACTAAATCACATTCAACCCACATTTTTACCAACATTTTGCCTTTTAAAGGCTGTGCTCTTCAACCGTTGATCATCTGATGAACAGCATAGTTCACTTTCATGCTTCTTTGCAATAAATTGCTTACTGAAAATGTTTTTGTCTCACTCCCATTTCTTCTTTTTTTCATTTTAAAGCTCTACTTAGAACCTCCTGAAGACCCAACTGTGCAAAATGTACATTTTTGCAATTTGTCAACTGGTCCTAACATTTTGATCAAAGTGTATTTGAATGATTTAATATAAATAAAACATATTTTTCATGTATTTATTTTATTTTGTTTTTCTAAATGCTACAAAAATGTAAATTTGATATAATAATAACAATTAGGATGGATCCTTTTCATGATTGCTTGATAATAAACATAAAACATAATCCTTAAACAAAAATGAGCTGCAACACATTTTAGTTTTAAAAAAAAAGTATAGACCGTCATAAAATAATTTAGGAAATAAATACTAATTAATCCTACAAAAGTAAGTAAAAGGCATTTGTTGTTTTCCGTACATTAGGCATATCATTTTAATAACTGTTTAGAAAGAAGAAGTTCTATTAAAATGTTATGTCCCCTTCTGAGTTGTTTTATTATACTACAGCCCACAACATTTCTAAATATTTTGATTATTATTAGTAAATGTTAGCTGCACGTTGTATTTTCTCAAGCTTATCTTATGCTGACATTTATTCATAATTGCATATTTTTTGTGTGACAAAAATAAGCATGTTAATGTTCTACTAAGTTGTGTGCACTGCTTTTTGCGTGAAGAAATGTAGTGCGCTTTGCTGTGAGAGCAGCATTACAGTGAAGCTGCAGCCTTGCCTGCACCTCCCTCAAGCTTTATTGGACAACTCCTCGGCTGAATGCTTCAAACATGCTTGCTTGCAATGCAAGAAAACCAGGGTGAACTAAGAAACTGTCAGGAGTTAATGAAGGATCACATTTCATTTGGTGGCAAAGTGAGACGTGGACGTTGCACGATTAATCATGTTGGCTGGTTTGACTTGCAGGTAAACAAAGCGCATGTAGAAAGTTGTGACTGGATTAGAGAGTGAAAAAGTTCTGGTGGTGAACGCGGGGACTTCATCTGCAGTGGCGGTAGAACAATGGGAACGTGCTCTCAGTCACGCCCCCTCACAGTGCAGGAAGTGAAAAGGTGAAGAGGCGTGACACTCGCAGCTCTGCTTTCCTGCTAAGATGAGGTTTGGCTCAAAGTGTTCCCTTTCAGGCGAAATTGAAAAGAGCTTCCCCTTCGGCAGCCCGGCCTCCTGTGAGCTCTTTCACACGGCGAGATGGAAATGCGACACACTTATGTGCAGGAACTCCTGTCTGGGCCTGCGCACGCACGCGTGTGTGTGTGTGTGTGTGTGGGTGTGTGTGCGTGTGCGATATTTACAGCTGCCGAGGACACATACATATGACAGCTTTCCACTGAGCGCACAGGCTCCATCTTCCCTCCATGACACTTCTATTCCAGGTCACTCGGCCTCATTCTCTCCTTCTCCACGCTTTCAGCATTGCTGTCAATCAGCAAAGCTCACATTTTGGGAGGCTTAAAATTTGGTGGAAAGTATTATTCTTTTTTCCAACTATCAGCCAGTGACGTGCGGTCAGGGAGGCCGGTGAGGCAGAGCCCCATGAAAAATAAAACGATGATGGGGGGGCACGAGACGAGACGACGCACGAGATTGGGTCCGCAAGAACAGAACAATTTCAACAAATTCAGCATCCTGGCTCCTTGGGGTTGATGGGCTCACTTTGCTCATTATGAACTCATTCAATACCAAAGACGTATTTGTACGTTTTTATAAACCTGAACGCCCCATCCCAACAGCTTTTACGTTTTTTGGCACAAGAGGCAAAAAGAAGCCATGATGCAACTCCGCGCTAATGGGTTTTACTTCAGAGCAATTTGAAGCCATAAAAACGGCCACAAGCTCGGAAGAAGTGCATTTGATGAGAGCTCAGCAGAGATCATGTGGACGAAAAACACAAATGGCAGGAAGGAGGAAGTGAGAGAGTGTGGAGGAGTGTAGCGTGCAGAAGGTTACACATTTTAAGGACATTTTAACACATGCACGCACACACACGCACACACATAGTTGAGTTCCAAATGTGAAAATTGTAAATAGGTCATGGTGTTATATTTGGAAATAAATTGTTATTTTGATGTAAAACAGCCCATTTTTAATGTTGTTTATGTTGGTATAGTTGTTGAGATATTTCAGCTGTCACAAAAGCAAAAATATTTGTGTCAAAGTGAAAGTTATGCTTGAAATGCATCTTTTCACAAAAAGCTGTACTTTCTCCCTTTTTTAGTCAGGAACTGATATTTTCCTGAAACTTACCTATGTTCTACTGCTGATTACTAAAGAACACAAAACACAAGAAAACCAAGGTGAACACAAAAAGGTAGAAACAATTTTTTTTTCCAATGAAAGACGACGTCTAATGTTTCTTTCAGTAGGATCCATGTTTATATAGCCGTACAACACAGTATTCCGCGTGCCTTGAAAGATCAGTCCAAATGGCTGCTACTGAAGAGGTTGTCTTTTGGAAAATGGCTGGGATTGAATGAGTTCATATTCCCATATGGGGGCTGTGGCATTTGGCTTTGGAGTCATCTTTTTTCCCCCTAATTTCGAGTACATTACCTTGCATTTCTCCTCGTGAGGCTCCCTTGCTGCACTGTGTGTGTATGGTAGCCACCCTGCCTCCCCCCACAGAGACAAAGTGATTGTATGACTGACAAGAGGTGTCACTTCGTTGTTCTTTGGAATGCTATTGTTGTATGAAGCGTCTAGGTGCTGAACCAATGCACAGAGTGAACTCTCGTGAGGAAAACAGACATGCATGCACGTGGGAATATATGGAGGCGGGCAAATTATCTAGGTCATTTTCATTTGTGGCGTGATTAATTGTCACATTTTAATCTCACGAGATCTTGTGGCACCCCCAGGGAATAAATGAATATTAGCATTTGACCAGTGAACTGTGTTGTAAATGTATTCCAATTGTTTTCAACATTTTCTTAAGTAAAAAATGTGAGTTGAGCCTACAGTCTGAGTTTGTGTTTGTCAGCATGTGAAATCCCGGTCACACCGCCCGAACTGTGCTGTAGCGTCCCTGGAGCGGTGAAAAAAAATCATCACCGCTCGTAACCGTGCACAAAATGGGAAAAAATAATAGAAAACACGGGCGTTGTCCTAGCGGTGCACCGCTGAAGCCGCCGTTGCTTTAGTGTTGGTTTAACGGTAGCGAATGTTGGTTTAGCGGTGATGCGAGCGTTGATAGAGCGGCGTTCTGCGCATGCGGGCTGGTGGCATCCTCATTGTTCTGTGGGTGGTGTCGAATAAACAAGCCTACAACTTCTGTTAAACGGTGGTGCGCGGTTACGAGCGGTGATTAATTTTTTTCACCGTTCCAGGGACTCTACAGCACAGTTCGGGCGGTGTGTCCGGGGCTTGACCAATTTCATGTTTGCAGAAAGGTTTGTAACACACCTTCTACAGCTGCCGTAATGTCCTGCATGCTAGTGTGACATCAGTCGTTCGTCGTCACTTTCACGGCTTCACACTATCACGCTTTTCCAAATATATTCATAAAATATATCATATCGCTGTTTACGCTTGACTACGGCCTATTATTAGTCAAAAATATCCATAGTTAAGCAAATGGGTTTTTTTTGCCTGAAATTAAGCATTTTCAAGCATAAAAATGGCCCAGTGAACTAAAATACAATTCTAAGGTATTCAGAAGGCATACTGCCGTGGGGGCTGGGTATGCGTCCCTAACGTAGCATCATCATGGAAAGGCCTGTCACAATAACACGTTTTACTGGACGATGGTTGTCCTGCAGATAAACGATCTTATTGTCAGCGTTATTTAGAGACCATCTTTTTCCTGAATGTGAAGCTCCTGTATGACATAACAATGTGACTACACCGTATGCAAAGCAATAAACCTGAATTTCTCAAGAGTATTTAACGTTGTAAGTGGAATATAAAAGAAATGAAACAACATAAACAAAAAAAAAAAAAAACAATGAAAATAAAATGGACTATGAGTCTCGTTTAGCAAAAACCTGCAGCTCAATAAAGTTGTAAATGTGCCGGATTCGTAAAAGTCGCATCCAGACGGGAACGCATCACTGAGTGAAAAGGATGTAATGAACAAGGCACACCTACGTGTGGCGCCGTCAACAGGCACGCAGATGGAACCACGTGACACTCCAAACCAAAGAAGAAGAAAGAACGCATGCGCTTAAGTCTGCTGTCTTCGGCTTGCGACAAGTGGACGAACTTCTGCGAGTCGTTATGGAGAATAAGACAACGAAATATCAGGACAATGTGGACTGAGTGAGTCACGTCTGTGGAAATATTCAGACATCATGTTGGCTTGTCCTCAAAGCTCACTTCTGGTCACGTGACGGTGACGAGGCGGCGGTGGGTCGGTGATGTCATCGTTCCCGTATTGCCTGTCTACACGGCGTTTTCAGACGTTTCCACTCTGGAAGCCATTTTCGAAAAATACCATTTCAAGTCACCCAGAACGCAAGAGAGAGAGAGAGAGAGAAGGTCTGGTTTGACTTCTGAAAAAATCCAAATTGTCCAACTTCAGGGAGCATTGGCGTGTCGAGGTTCCGCCGTACTTGTCTACTTGGCTTAAACTCTGCAGAACGTTAGAAGAAGAGTGCTCTGTTCTCTTCCAAAGGCGTTCATTTCCGCCGAGAATAATCTCTGAAGGGGCACCTGTTTATATCCCAGCCTTGCACAAGGACCAAATGTTTGTTTGTCCCTCATAGCAGCTTATGTGTAAAGCGGGGCTGCAGTAACACTCTGGTTTGAAAAATAAATGACAATTTTAAAAATCCTCTTCCTGGAAAGCACTTTATTTATTTTTTTATGACTTTTAATAATGACATCCATGTTCCATAGATGTGCCGCAGTGGGTAAATAGGCACAGGAATAATCAATTGCGCTTTTTAGTCAGCCGCCATGTAACAAGCTGACTATGCTGTCTAATAGTCAGCCATGCAGAGAGAAGCAGGGAAGCTCATCTGCTGCGTACACAATCTATGTACAGGAAGTACACGTGGCAACCATTAGTTCATACGTCAGTGCTTCATGACAAGACATGATTACTTTCCATTTGGTTTATGTTGGCTTCCCTGGCTACGGTTGTTTATGCCTGGCAGGTATTTGCTATAAAAATGGGAAAAGTCACACATAAAATGATTGTTTCAAAGAAACACGCATAAGACGTTCAAATGGCTGTTAATTAATTGGGACACTCCATGGTTGAAATTCTTCTGTTCTACACTAGGCTAACTGTGTGAGCTGCTTGCTAACCGCCAATAAACAATAGAAGAAGAAGAAGCTAAGCGGCTAAATGAATCTTCAGTTTTAGGAGTAAGATGGCAGCAGGAGCAAAATGTTTTAACAAAGATGCAAAAGCGCTGCAGGGGAACGGTGCCAGGATGACAAAGAGGCACAGTCAGGTGAGTGAAATACGCGTGAGTCACTTCATCATTCCTCGTGTCCAACCTTGTAGGTTGATCATTAAAATTCCAATGAAGGTTTGAACTTTGTTTAAACAAGAGAGAAATGCCAGTCTGAGAAAAGTGTACAAAGTGTATGGTGGGGGCTTTTACAGCCCTCAACATATAGAATCATTGGAAACAAATAAAGTTGGCTGCTTTGCAGATTTCACTTATTGCGGGCTATTTTGGGACGCTATCCCCCGCGATAAATGAGGGAACACTGACGTCTTGTATTCTTTATGCTATGATTTGAAATACAGTACACTACTTTTGAACATTTACCAGACACATTAGGTGACTTTGCACATAGTATCAGATCAATATCGCCGATACCAGCCTGAATTTTACCCAGTATCGGATTGCAAATGAAATCAATGGTATCGCACATCACTGCAGCAACTTTTACTTCCGTAAACACTCGGAAATGTTGCTTCCAACAACAAAACATAAACATTGAAACCCACCTTAGCGTGTTTGCGGCATCCGCAGTCAAATAAATGGAGTGAAAAGCTGCTGCACTTCTGCAACTTTGTTACTTTTTTGCAAATTGTGGTTGCAGCGGAATAATGTGCTTATTTTGTTAACTGATGCTTTGGTGGGGGGTTTTCAACAAAACTATG